>NC_056749.1:65722416-65873690 GCF_019279795.1 Protopterus annectens | reverse complement strand
AATCATGACATGAAATAATGGGGGGATATGGTACTGTGAAGTATAACATGAGCTAATCAGGGGGAAAGGGTACTGTGAACCATAACATGAACTAATTGGGAATATGGTACAGTGAACCATAACATGAACTAATGGGTGGATATGGAAATGTGAACCATAACATGAACTAATGGGGTGATATGGTACTGTGAACCATAACATGAACTAATGGGGATATGGTACTGTGAACCATAACATGAACTAATGGGTGGATATGGAATTGTGAACCATAACATGAACTAAAGGGGGGATATGGCACTGTGAGTCATAACATGAACTAATGGGGGATATGGTACTGTGAACCATAACAAGAACTAATGGGTGGATATGGAACTGTGAACCATAACATGAACTAATTGGGGGTATGGTACTGTGAACCATAACATGAACTAATGGGGGATATGGAACTGTGAACCATAACATGAACTAATGATGGGGATATGGAACTGTGAACCATAACATGAACTAATGGGGGATATGGTACTGTTAACCATAACATGAACTAATGAGGGGGATATGGAACTGCGAACCATAACATGAACTAATTGGGGGTATGGTACTGTGAACCATAACATGAACTAATGGAGGATATGGAACTGTGAACCATTACATGAACTAATGGGGGATATGGAAATGTGAACCATGACATGAACTAATAGGGGATATGGAAATGTGAACCATAACATGAACTAATGGGGGATATGGAAATGTGAACCATAACATGAACTAATGAGGGGATATGGAACTATGAACCGTAACAGGAATTAATGGGGGATATGGTACTGTGAACCATAATATAAACTAATGAGTGGATATGGAACTGTAAACCATAACATGAGCTAATGGGGGGATATGGTACTGTGAGCCATAACATGAACTAATGAGGGGATATGGCAAACATAGGAGGACTATGGCTGACAAAGTTTGCAGATGACTGCAAACTGGGCGCCATAGTGGAAAGTACATCGGACACAGATATCCTTCAGAGGGGTCTCACGGAAACTGATAGCTGGTGCCAGAGCCGTGGCCTGAAGTTAAATGCCAAAAAATGTATAGTCATACCCTTCGGGAAAAACAAGGTAACCCCAAGCTACCATATAGGTGGCAATCCATTAAGCACAGAAGAGGTTATCAGGGACCTGGGGACCCAGGCTGACAGTGGCCTTTCTTTTGACACTCACATTGCTAAAGTGGTTAGAAAGACCTTCTACATTTCCCACCTGATCATGAAGGGATTCACATCCAGATCAAGTGAGGTCATTGTTCCCCTGTACTCTTCACTTATCAGACCAATGATCGAGTACAATGCCCCATTCGGGATGTATCTCACCTGACACCTGCAGCATTTGGAGAGACCCCAAAAGTTCCTCACCAAAAGGATAAAGGGACTCCAAAATCTGTCATATGCTGCCAGACTGAAGAAACTCCAGCTCTATTCAGTCGCATACCGCCTGCTCAGAGGTGACCTGTGCCTGACATACAAGGCCATGTCCAACCCGGAATTAATGGACATGCTCCACCTCAAAAAATCCAAATCTACCAGATCCACTAGAGCAAGCGACTTAAACCTTAGCACGGATATAAATAGGACATGCTGGAGGGATAGATTTGTCACCCAGAGACCCCCTATGCTGTGGAATAAAATCCCGGTCCATGTGTGGCAGAGCACCTCGCTGGCTCTGTTCAAGAGAAATCTTGACCGGTGGACGGGAGATCATAGGTTTACCCCGGGAATCATCTCTGTGTCACTGCTGGACAGAGGCACAACAAACTAATGGGCACAGTATTTTTTAACATAAGGGGTGGCGTAAACCACAAAACTCTGGGCTAGGCTTATAAATGCCTTAGGGCAGATAGCCTAGTATAAACCTATGAACCTATTAACCTATATGGAACTGTGAACCATAACATGAACTAATGGGGGGATATGGTACTGTGAACCATAACATGAACTAATGAGGGTGATAGGGTATTGTGAACCATAACATGAACTAATGGGTGGATATGGAAATCTAAACTATAACATGAACTAATTGGGGATATGGTACTGTGAGTCATAACATGAACTAATGGGGGATATGGTACTGTGAACCATAGCATGAACTAATGGGGGATATGGTGCTGTGAATCATAACATGAACTAATGGGTGGTTATGGTATTGTGAACCATAACATGAACTAATGGGGATATGGTACTGTGAACCATAACATGAACTAATGAGGGGATATGGTACTGTGAACCATAACATGAACTAATGGAGGGATATGGTACTGTGAATCATAACATGAACTAATGAGTGGGATAGGGTATTGTGAACCATTATATGAACTAATGGGTGGATATGGAAATGTAAACTATAACATGAACTAATGGGGGATATGGTACTGTGAGTCATAACATGAACTAATGGGGGATATGGTACTGTGAACCATAACATGAACTAATGGGGGATATGGAAATGTTAACCATAACATGAACTAATGGGTGGTTATGGTATTGTGAACCATAACATGAACTAATGGGGATATGGTACTGTGAACCATAACATGAACTAATGAGGGGGATATGGAACTGTGAACCATAACATGAACTAATGGGGGATATGGTACTGTGAACCATAACATGAACTAATGGAGGGATATGGTACTGTGAATCATAACATGAACTAATGAGGGGGATAGGGTATTGTGAACCATAACATGAACTAATGGGTGGATATGGAAATGTGAACCATAACATGAACTAATGGGGGATATGGTACTGTGAACCATAACATGAACTAATGGGGGATATGGTACTGTGAATCATGACATGAAATAATGCGGGGATATGGTACTATGAACCATAACATGAACTAATGAAGGGATATGGAACTGTGAACCATAACATGAACTAATGGGGGATATGGTACTGTGAACCATAACATAAACTAATGGAGGGATATGGAAATGTGAACCATAACATGAACTAATGGGGGGATATGGTACTGTGAACCATAACATGAACTAATGGGTGGATATGGAACTGTAAACCATAACATGAACTAATGGGGGATATGGTACTGTGAACCATAACATGAACTAATGGGGATATGGTACTGTGAGCCATAACATGAACTAATGGGTGGATATGGAAATGTGAACCATAGCATGAACTAATGGGTGGATATGGAACTGTGAACCATATCATGAACTAATGGGGGATATGGTACTGTGAATCATGACATGAAATAATGGGGGGATATGGTACTGTGAATTATAACATGAACTAATCAGGGGGAAAGGGTACTGTGAACCATAACATGAACTAATTGGGAATATGGTACAGTGAACCATAACATGAACTAATGGGTGGATATGGAAATGTGAACCATAACATGAACTAATGGGGTGATATGGTACTGTGAACCATAACATGAACTAGTGGGGATATGGTACTGTGAACCGTAACATGAACTAATGGGTGGATATGGAAATGTGAATCAAAGAATGAACGAATGGGTGGATATGGAACTGTGAACCATAACATAAACTAATGAGGGGGTATGAAACTATGAACTAAAACATGAACTAATGGGGGTATGGTACTGTGAACCATAACATGAACTAATGGGGGATATGGAAATGTGAACCATAACATGAACTAATTAGAGGGATATGGAACTGTGAACCGTAACATGAACTAATGGGTGATATGGTACTGTGAACCATAACATGAACTAATGAGGGTGATATGGAACTGTGAACCATAACATGAACTAATGGGGGATATGATACTGTGAGCCATAACGTGAACTAATGGGGGGATACAGTTCTGTGAATCATAACATGAACTAATGGGGATATGGTACTGTGAACCATAACATGAACTAATGGGGATATGGTACTGTGAACCATAACATGAACTAATGGGTGGATATGGAAATGTGAACCATAGCATGAAGTAATGGGTGGATATGGAACTGTGAACAACAACATAAACTAATGAGGGGGTATGAAACTATGAACTAAAACATGAACTAATGGAGGATATGGAACTGTGAACCATAACATGAACTAATGGGGGATATGGAAATGTGAACCATAACATGAACTAATGAGTGGATATGGAACTGTCAACCATAACATGAACTAATGGGGGATATGGTACTGTGAACCATAACATGAACTAATGGGGGGAATGGTACTGTGAATCATGACATGAAATAATGCGGGGATATGGTACTGTGAATTATAACATGAACTAATCAGGGGGAAAGGGTACTGTGAACCATAACATGAACTAATTGGGAATATGGTACAGTGAACCATAACATGAACAAATGGTTGGATATGGAAATGTGAACCATAACATGAACTAATGGGGTGATATGGTACTGTGACCCATAACATGAACTAGTGGGGATATGGTACTGTGAACCATAACATGAACTAATGGGTGGATATAGAAATGTGAACCATAACATGAACTAATAGGGGGATATGGTACTGTGAACCATAACATGAACTAATGGGTGGATATGTAACTGTGAACCATAACATGAACTAATGGGGATATGGTACTTTGAACCATAGCATGAACTCATGAGGGGAATATGGAACTGTGAACCATAACATGAATTAATGGGGATATGGTACTGTGAGACATAACATGAACTATAGGGGGGGATTTGGTAATGTCAACCATAACATGAACTAATGGGGATATGGTACTGTGAACCATAACATGAACTAATGGGTGGATATGGAACTGTAAACCATAACATGAACTAATGGGGGGTATGGTACTGTGAGCCATAACATGAACTAATGGGGATATGGTACTGTGAACCATAACATGAACTAATGGGTGGATATGGAAATGTGAACCATATCATGAACTAATGGGTGGATATGGAACTGTAAACCATAACATGAACTAATGGTCGGATGTGGTACTGTGAATCATAACATAAACTAATGGGTGGATATGGTACTGTGAACCATAACATGAACTAATGGGGGGGATATGGTACTGTGAGCCATAACATGAACTAATGGGTGGATATGGTACTGTGAACCATAACATGAACTAATGGGGATATGGTACTGTGAGCCATAACATGAACTAATGGGTGGATATGGAAATGTGAACCATAGCATGAACTAATGGGTGGATATGGAACTGTGAACCATAACATAAACTAATGAGGGGATATGAAACTATGAAGTAAAACATGAAATAAGGGAGGATATGGTACTGTGAACTATAACATGCACTAATGGGGGATATGGAAATGTGAACCATAACATGAACTAATGAGGGGGATATGGAACTGTGAACCGTAACATGAACTAATGGGGGATATGGTACTGTGAACCATAACATGAACTAATGAGGGTGATATGGAACTGTGAACCATAACATGAACTAATGGGGGATATGGTACTGTGAACCATAACATGAACTAATGGGGATATGGTACTGTGAACCATAACATGAACTAATGGGGATATGGTACTGTGAGTCATAACATGAACTAATGGGGGGATATGGTACTGTGAACCATAACATGAACTAATGGCTGGATATGGAAATGTGAACCATAACATTAACTAATAGGGGGATATGGTACTGTGAACCATAACTTGAACTAATGGGTGGATATGGAACTGTTAACTATAACATGAACTTATGTGGGATATGGTACTGTGAACCATAACATGAACTAATGGGGATATGGTACTTTGAACCATAGCATGAACTCATGAGGGGGATATGGAACTGTGAACCATAACATGAACTAATGGGGATATGGTACTGTGAACCATAACATGGTACTGTGAACCATAACATGAACTAGTGGGTGGATATGGTACTGTGAACCATAACATGAACTAATGGGGGGGATTTGGTACTGTGAACCATAGCATGAACTAATGGGGATATGGTACTGTGAACCATAACATGAACTAATGTGTGGATATGGTACTGTGAACCATAAAATGAACTAATGGGTGGATATGGAACTGTAAACCATAACATGAACTAATGGGGGATATGGTACTGTGAGCCATAACATGAACTAATGGGGATATGGTACTGTGAACCATAACATGAACTAATGGGTGGATATGGAAATGTGAACCATAGCATGGACTAATGGGTGGATATGGAACTGTAAACCATAACATGAACTAATGGTTGGATATGGTACTGTGAGCCATAACATAAACTAATGGGTGGATATGGTACTGTGAACCATAACATGAACTAATGGGTGGATATGGTACTGTGAGCCATAACATGAACTAATGGGTGAATATGGTACTGTGAGCCATAACATGAACTAATGGGTGGATATGGTACTGTGAACCATAACATGAACTAATGGGTGATATGATACTGTGGAAGCTCCCATTGGCAAGAGCCCAACACTATTATACTACAGAGAGGGTGAAAATAATAATTGGCATCAGGATTACTGTTAATGATTTTTCTGCCAAGCAAAAGAGGCCTTGATTGGGGTACGTTTTGGCAATGTTCGTACGTTGCTAAGTACTGTCTGACAAGCAGCATATTTGGTGGGGGTGAAGTATCTCTCTGACCACATTAGTTACAACAAATGTCTGTGTGTCATTGGAATGTGTAATTTAACACCCCAGTGTGTGCAAGTGTTGCATGCCTTGCGAACTCTATATATAATCAAGGGAAAGGTTAATTTGCATAGAAGACTGTGCTAAGGGTGTTACACTTCTGCAATAGAACAAGGCTTTTGATGCACTGCATAAGTATTTTTATGAATAACAACAAGCTTTTCCACCATTCTCTGGCATACAGATCCTAATGCAATTATGCATAAAGTCATAGAAAGAGTCAAGAGTTCAGCTCCCATGGCTGCAGCAATAACATTTTGCATCAGATTTGTGACATCCTCAAAAGATCAACATTTAAGGGAACAATATCAGGCTTTGCAATTCAGGTTCAATGACTTGATCATGTCAGTAGTAGAGATATCTGTAAGTATGGGAGTGAGTGGAAGATGTCTCATTCATATCAGGGGAGACAGGGAGATCTTTTGGGGTGCATTGTAGCACTGAAGGTACTCCAAGGTAAATTGGACACTTGGCCTGTCAGACAGCACTGTCTACATGGGGTGTGATGGCATGTGACAGCACATGTGAGCAAAAGTGCTGATATTTCAGGTTATAATTCAGAAAAGCATCCAACAGCCTCTCTGAAGAGGGGTAAACAGGTTCAGAACCCTGAATTCTTCAATGTGTTAACCTGATCCCCTGCCTTTATTTCTATCCATTGTTGAAAAGTGCAGAAAAAGAATGAACCAAATGAGACACACTTGATGTGTCATTGTGGTTTCTATAATCAAAAAGAAAACAACTTCCACACCATTAAGCAAAATATTTGGCAAAGTAATCTAAACTGGCTAAGAGCCTATCACTTTGAAAATTATTTTTATTTCCTAATAAAAATAACTTCTTTACACTTTTCATAATGAAAAGCAAATGGAGCCAATAAAAATGATCCATTTGGATCTCCAGTTTCTCAAAAAAAAAGAATTACAGCAGTCATTTTCCTTCCCCAGGGCAGAAAAATTCTAATAAAAATACTCACAAAAAAACAATTTCAAAATGCAAGCAAATGTTTCAAAACTATCCTAAAAAGTAAAGAAAGCCCTCTTCAGGGAGGGTGATGGATGCTTCTCTGAATAATAATATCAGCACTTTAGCTCACAAGCTCTTCTGCCTGTGGCCAGTCACATGTGCTGCCACACACTATCAGATCCTCCATGTGTGGACAGTGCTGTCTGACAGGACAGTCACATGTGCTTCCACACACTGTCAGACCCTGCCTGTGTGGACAGTGCTGTCTAACAGCCCAGTCTGCCACACACACCGTCAGACCCTGCCTGTGTGGACAGTGCTGTCTGACAGGACAGTCACATGTGCTGCCACACACACCGTCAGACCCTGCCTGTGTGGACAGTGCTGTCTGACAAGACAGTCACATGTGCTGCCACACACACTGTCAGACCCTGCCTGTGTAGACAGTGCTGTCTGACAAGCCAGTCACATGTGCTGTCACACACAGTCAGACTCTGCCTGTGTGGACAGTGCTGTCTGACAGGAAAGTCACATGTGCTGCCACACACACCATCAGACCCTGCCTGTGTGGAAAGCGCTGTCTGACAGGCCAGTCACATGTGCTGCCACACACACACCGTCAGACCCTGCCTGTGTAGACAGCGCTGTCTGACAGGCCAGTCACATGTGCTGCCACACACACCATCAGACCCTGCCTGTGTGGACAGTGCTGTCTGACAGGACAGTCACATGTGCTGTCACACACAGTCAGACCCTGCCTGTGTGGACAGTGCTGTATGACAGGAAAGTCACATGTGCTGCCACACACACCGTCAGACCCTGCCTGTGTGGACAGTGAAGTCTGACAGGACAGTCACATGTGCTGTCACACACACTGTCAGACCCTGCCTGTGTGGAAAGCGCTGTCTGACAGGCCAGTTACATGTGCTGCCACACACACCATTAGACCCTGACTGTGTGGACAGTGCTGTCTGACAGGACAGTCACATGTGCTGTCACACACTGTCAAACCCTGCCTTTGTAGACAGTGCTGATTGGCAGGCCAGTTACATGTGCTGCCGCACATCATCAGACCGTGCCTGTGTAGACAGTGCTGACTGGCAGGCCAGTTACATGTGCTGCCGCACATCATCAGACCGTGCCTGTGTAGACAGTGCTGTCTGACAGGCAAGTGTCTATGACTGGTGTTATTCAGCAATTGACTTGCACTTTTATTACACTGAATTTAATTGTATTAGATGACAAATTACAATCTACAAAAGGGGATCCATATTTCAATATGAATGTGTTCAAATGTTAATTTAACATATATGGCAACCAGCAGCTTTTTGATTTACCTCTATCAAAAGCTGTAATAGTAATCTCTGAGTATGTTATTAAGTCTTGGTCTGAGAGCTCAAATTAATGGATTTATAAATGTAGCAGTCATATAACGAAATTCTGCAATGCTAGAAACCAAATTGCTAGGACACTGTTTGTCAAAGGTACCATAACCAGGGCTTCCTGATTTTGGCATTCTGGGAAATAGCCACAGATTACTCCGTTTAGCAAAAAGATTTTTCTCTGGGACTGTAGACTTAACACATTTCAAATTCATTTTAGACATTTTGATAAATGTCATTTAGAAAAAGAAAATTTAAAGCTTTACATTCTTACAGATTACTTATATTCCTCTCACGAGAGACTGTATGACATATTGCAATGTGCATTTTATACATAATTTAGCATTTTCATGGTGCTCACAGCTAGAACAGATTTTTTTTCTTTCTACCATAGAGCTCATGTTCTGTTTATGGCACATTGCAAGCTGAAAGATAGAAATCATGTATTTTGAGTTACATGAAATTCTTAAAATTGTAATTTTTATTTGTATCAGTACCATTACAAACATTACAAGCTTCTCTCAACTCTTGAATTTAATGTTTTTATATTATCATGTGGAAATGTCTAGTTAGTTTAAACTCTTGTTGGCATTGTCTGATTTACATTATAGGATCCTGAGGCTACCCTTAAACTGTAGTCATGCTAGTACAGTGTTTTTTTCCAACAAGATTATTACTAAAAGACCAAATATATGTGTGCAGGGGACTTCTGCACTGGTGACTCAGCCTGGATTAGGAGGGCCTGCTGATCCTTGGCTTGACCTTTGCTTTATTTATAGGTACTTAGGTATGACAGTCCCTACTCTGTGGCTGTAATCAAGGAGCCACAATCCTCACCACTGACGCCAGTGAGGGAAGGCCACTAGGAGAAAAAAATGGATACACACAGTATTTTCAGATGCAGATCTCTGTGCCAAGCACAATTTCCCTTAAGAGCACACAGGGAGCACACTGCAGACCTGGGGCTGAACTCTCCTTCTCTCTCCAGCTCCCAAACATGACTCCACACTGAACCACTGAACACTTTGCAGATCTGTGTCACTTTTCCAAGTTGATGACACACACACACTTGGATATTTGATTTACACACACACACACACACACACACACACACACACACACACACACACACACACACACACACAAATACATAACTGGGAAAGACTGGCATAGATTTAACAGCTGTTCCCCCTCTTCCCAGACTATAAGGTAATTATGCTGCCACCAGTCAGCTGCTCTAAGGCTCTTACAAGAGCACCTGATTATGCTGAGTAAAATTAATACTAGTTCAAATGATAGCACTTGTCCAAAGCAGTAAGGCTTTCAGAAGCAGCCACAGTGTCACTAAATAAGCATAAATGCTCTTAAGATGCTATCCTCTAAAAGACCAGCCAAATGAAAGATATAGACATATTTAATAATAAATAATAAAATAGAGAACAGGAGAATACTGAATATCTAGTTACAATAAACACCAGAGTTTCAGTCACAGGAGATATAAAAATAACACAGCTGGACAGACTCACACAGATGGAGAAAAGCAATACTTAACTAATCTCCCTATATTTCCATGACTGACTAAAGAATTACTGTTCCCTGCAAGATGAGGTGTGCTGAATTGCTTACTACAGCAAGGCAAGATGAGGTGTGTAGTTGTGTGAGGTATCTTTCAGATCTTTCCTACCTGACATCTACCTGCTTACTTCCTTTTCCACCCTCCCAGTCAAGGTGAACCCTGACCAAAGGTATTTGGAATGGGGTACCTCCTAAAGCTCTGACTGGAGTGGACTGCCCAAGCAAATACTGCTCCTCTTTAACCACTGCAGGCTTCATGATGGTTATGTCAGAGGCAGTGTCTGTCTTAGCAGTGGCATGTCTTTCATTCACTAAGATAGTTGTCTGCAGACAATGTACCACTGGCATGCTGTTATTCCTTATTGCTAGCTCTCTCACCTTTTGTTCCCTTCCTTCAGTGGACATTTGTATGGTACATGCCCCCTCTGGTTACATTTAAAACAAACTCTTGTACCTGAACTAGTGGCCTCCCCTGTTACTGGTGGACTCTGTTGGGGTGGTTTAGGCTGCCCACTATGGGTTCCCTTATATCTATGTGCAGCACTGGGTATCCCCTTTTGTGCAGTGGTGTCCTGCTTGCCAAGCAGAAATTGCTTTATCTCCCCAGCTCATCTGCAGAGTTACACTCCCAGTCTGCCAACCAGATTGTCATGTCCTCAAGCAAAGTGCCAAGGGCTTGTTCCTTTACTAAAAGGTCTGCCAGCCTTACAAAAGTGGTGATCTGACACACACACACACACACACACACACACACACACACACACACACACACACACACACACACACACACACACACACACCTATGAAAATAAGTGCTTAACTCAGCAATATAATCACACATAATTTCATGTGCCTTGTGTCTATGCTCAAGAAACTTTTTTCTGTAAGCTTCAGGTGTTAACTTAAAACATTCCAATAAGGATTGTTTAACTCTATCATAGTTTAAACAATCAGTACCATACAATTTAGAAGCAGCAGTTACAGCTTTACCATGGAGTAAGAGAGTCAGGAACCATACCCAGAGCCCTTGATCAATATTATACTGTTACATACTCTTTCAAATATATGAATAAAGCTATCAAAATTATTACTCTCTGTAAATTGTGGAAGAAATTTATTGACCTTTATTCTTCTGTGGTTCAGTTATTCCCTTCCCCATTACCTCGATGACCCTAATGAAGAGTCAGCCTCTCCCTGTCATGTTGGAGCTGTTTCTCCTTTTCTTCAGCCTCCAAATGGCACAGTCTCTCTGGTGATTTTAATTCCATATGTTTTGCCTGCCACAGTCTCTCATTGTATTTGACCTCCACATGCCGCAGTCTCTCTGCTAATTCTAATTCCAAGTATTTGGCCTCCAGTTCAAGTCTCTTTAATTCCAGATGGGTTTTTAAGTCCAATGAGAAAAGGGTGAGCTGTCCTGCTTTTGAAGGCTGCACACCCCCATCACTAGACTGATTGTTGGTCCATACTGCAGATGCGATTAAGGCTGAAATCATTTTGTCTTTAATCAGGTTGGTATACACCAGTCCTTTGGCTTCACACACCTTGGCCAACTGGTTCTTTGCCAGCTTGCCATAATCCTCTGCTGACATCTTTGCTTGCTTTCCCTGACTAAACTAAACTAACAAAAATAAATAAAACTGTTGTGAAAATGAAACTCTGTATATTTATCTTGTGGCTGCTGAGAGTACATTCACCTTCAGTGACAACTGCCAACAGGTTACTGAAGTTCAATTAATACCCCACCCAGCTGCCACCAATATGTGATGGTCCCTACTCCAGCCAGTAATCAAGGAGCCACAATCCTCACCACTGACAATGGTGTGGGACAACCATTAGGAGCAAAAATGGATGCACACAGTGTTTTCAGATGCAGATCTATGCACCGAGCACAATTTCCACTAAGAGCACACAGGGAGCATAGTCCAGACCTGGGGCTGGGCTCTCCAACTCTCTCCAGGCCCCAAACAAGACTCCACACAGACCAAGTTGGAACTCTGTGCCTTTGTTCCAAGCTGACACATACACACTGTTATATTTGATTTTCACACACACACATACACACCTGGGAAAGACTGGCACAGATTTTCCAGCTCTACCCCTCTGTCCAGACTATAAGGTAATTATGCTGTCACCAGTCAGCTACTCTAAGGATCTTACAAGGGTACCCAATTATACTGAGTAAAATTAATACTAATACAAATGGTAGAGTTTGACCAATGCAGCAAGGCTTTCAGGAGCAGCCACAGTGTCTCTAAAATAAACATAGGCACTCTTAAGATGTTAAAATTATTCTCTAAAAGACCAGCCACAATAAAAAGTGCAGAATATTTAATAAATAATAAAATAGGAAACATGAGAATACTTAATATCTAGTTAAAATAAACACCAGAGTTTCAATAACAGGAGATAACACAGTTTGACAGACTCACACAAATGCAGAAAACAATACTTAACTAATCTCACTTTATTTTCCTGACTGACTAAAGAATTACTGTTCCCTAGTTAAGTTACTTTTGACAGTAAGGCAAGGTGATAAGTGTTGAGTTGCTTACAACAGCAAGGCAAGATGAGGTGTGAGGCTGTGTGAGATATCTGTGAGAGATCTTTCCTGTCAGTTTCCAAAAAACAAAATGCTGCTGCAAAAGTCCTGTCATATCTCTCATTAATATCTAAAAGATCATTTCAGTGCTGGTTATAGAATGACATCACATCTGGTCACCTGAATTTGGTACAATACACACCTAGAGGTTTGTTAAGATCTGTTGCAGCATCTGAAAGCTATAAAGCAATTTCAAAAATGTCCATCCTTCCAGGGTAGCAGTTAGTTCACCCCTATGGACAAAACAGTTATTTTCCTAGTCCTTGTTTTCCCAGACATTTCTGTCTCTGTCTGCAATCAGACCTATAAGATAAAATCTTTATGGCCTAAACCAACCCATTTAATTTTCAACCTATTTTTCAAAATGACTTGGACTGAGATTAACCTCTTCCCTTCCAGAATCCTCTGTTAAAATATTTAATCAGTTATAATAATACTGTCTGACATACATGCATATCTCTTTTCTGTCCAGCAGGACACACTGTTGATGCATTTTTAGCACAAGCAATTTTACAAATACATTTCTAACACAAGCATTTGTGCAAATCAGTGTGATAGTCAAATGACATAAAATTATTTACAAAACTCCAGCTAGCTATGCTGGCATATCTTACACATGCACTGCCCTACTCTCCTTGGCACAGATGGCACTACCTCATATCATCACAGTAGGTACTATGCTAGATGCCCTTTTGGGAAATTTTAAGTCTAGCCAGTTTCCTTTTTCACTATCTTAATAACCTATCCCAATGCCTTACCCATCTCATTCATATGGTCAATAATTATATATTAGCGGGATCATGTCATAGATAATTTGAGGGGACCTATTCATGAGATAAAGCATTTAGGATCCACCTTTTTCCATTAGTAGTACAGGGGACAGTCCCGGGGTAAATTTTCTCTTTCCCATCAGTATATCCCAGTTGAATATGGAAAGGTATGAGTTTTGTTTTATGTGGTTAGGAAGTCTGTTCCTTAGCAGTGGTATCCTTTGTGAGATATACCTGCCTCTTCAAACCATTCTATTGATGAAGCAGAAGAGGTTTAGATCCCTAGATTGAGTATTTCTGATGCCATTTGACTTACTGATATGCAGTAAATCCATTATTTATGCATTGGAAGATGGCTTGCATACCAGGCACAGATCCTCTCTTAGCAGTCATAGTATACCAAGTACAGTGACAGGGCTTTGAGTCAGTCCATGTAAGACATGTTTGTGGACATTCCGTTGTTGCATGGGTCTGAACAGATACATGCCAAAGAGGGTCTTATATTGAATGACTGGCCTAATAAGGGGTGAGTAAAGGGGGGCAATGTCACCCCTAGATCTAGACATGATACTTTTGTTTATAAGCTGTGCAATATAGAAGGACTTTCTTACAATACACACATACTGGTCAAACGTTAGGTCACTGTCCGCATAAGTTCCCAAAATCCCAAATAACAGGGTAAACTCTTAGGAACATGTTATCCATGTAATAGTTTCCTGGGGTGGATAACCTCCCAAAGCATACAATAATATATTTTTTGATATTTAGTTTCAGTCAATGATTTAAACACCAGCTATTTATTTGAGAGAAACCTCCCTGCAGGATGGTTAAGTCATTTAGGGATTCATTGACTATTAGCTTGCAGTCATCTGCAAACACAGTTAGCCAGAGCCCTTTGTTATTGGCTTTTACTTCTGAAAAGTATATGCCAAACAAGAGATGCCCCAGCACAAAACCCTGAGGGGCTCCACTGGTGACTGGTTTCTTTGTGGAAGTAACTTCCCCAATTTTGATTATCTGAGTCCTATCTGTGAGCCAGGTGCCATCCAGTGGGTTACATAGGGGATAAATAACTAATATTACTATTTGAGCAGATGGAAAGAGTACTTTGAGGGGTTGATCAATGAAGAGAATGAGAGGGAAAGAAGGTTGAATGATGTGGGGATAGTGAATCATGAAGTGCAATGGATTAGCAAGGAGGAAGTAAGGATAGCTATGAAGAGGATGAAGAATGGAAAGGCTGTTGGTCCAGATGACATACCTGTGGAAGCATGGAGGTGTTTAGGTGAAATGACAATGGAGTTTTTAACCAGATTGTTTAATGAAATCTTGGAAAGTGAGAGGATGCCTGAGGAAAGGAGAAAAAGTGTTTTGGTACCGATTTTTAAGAATAAGGGTGATGTGAAGAGCTGTAGTAACTACAGAGGGATTACATTGATCAGTCACAGCATGAAGTTATAGGAAAGAGTAGTGGAAGCTAGGTTAAGAAGGGAGGTGATGATTAGTGATCAGCAGTATGGTTTCATGCCAGGAAAGAGCACTACAGATGCGATGTTTGCTCTGAGAGTGTTGATGGAGAAGTATAGAGAAGGTCAGAAGGAGTTGCACTGTGTTTTTGTAGACTTAGAGAAAGCATATGACAGGGTGCCTAGAGAGGAGTTGTGGTATTGTATGAGGAAGTCGGGAGTGTCAGAGAAGTATATGAGTGGTACAGGATATGTACGAGGGTAGAGTGACAGCGGTGAGGTCTGCGGTGGGAGTGACAGATGTGTTTAAGGTGGAGGTGGGATTACATCAAGGATCAGCTCTGAGCCCTTTCTTATTTACAGTGGTGATGGACAGGTTGACAGATGAGATCAGATAGGAGTCCCCATGGACTATGATGTTTGCAGATGACATTGTGATCTGTAGTGAGAGTAAGGAACAGGTGGAGGAGACCATGGAGAGATGGAGATATGCTCTAGAGAGAAGAGGAATGAAGGTCAGCAGGACTAAGAATATATTTGTGTGAATGTGAGGGAGGATAGAGGAATGGTGAGGATGCAAGGAGTAGAGGTGGTGAAGGTGGATGAGTTTAAATACTTGGGATCAATAGTTCAGAGCAATGGTGAGTGTGAAAGAGAGGTGAAGAAGAGAGCACAGGCAGGATGGAGTGGGTGGAGAACAGTGTCAGGAGTGATTTGTGACAGACGAGTACCAGTAAGAGTGAAAGGGAAGGTCTACAAGAGGGTAGTGAGACCAGCTATGTTATATGGGTTGGAGGCAGTGGCATTGACAAAAAGGCAGGAGTTAGAGCTGGATGTGGCAGAGTTAAAGATGTTAAGATTTGCACTGGGTGTGACAAGTGTGGACAGGATTAGGAATAAGTACATTAGAGGGTCAGCCCAGGTTGGAATGTTTGGAGACAAAGCCAGAGAGGCAAGATTATAGCAATAACCCATGCCTGGGTGTGGGTAATGCTGGATTTACCCACGGTTGGCGTGGTTTGGTCCCGAGGGCAAAGCCCGAGGACCAAACAAAGCCAACCGTGGGTAAATACAGCAATACCCACACCCAGAAGTGGGTTATTACTATTATACCATGACATTATTTAAGAAAAGAAACTATTACTTTTCTTAAATAATGGCATAGTATAATGCCTGTTTACTCCCCTTCCGCAGATGTCTGGCATCCGCGGCAGTTCTGATGTACTGTGCGCCTGCGCAGTACATCAGAGCTGTGGGCAAAAGCAACGGAGAAAGCAAGATCTCCATTGCTTTTTTTTTACTGTTTTCGCTATGTTAAATGGGTTTAACATAGCGAGACAGTTTTAAAATAAGCAACGGAGATGTCCGTTGCTTATTTTAAAACTGTCTCGCTATGTTAAACCCATTTAACATAGCGAACAGTAAAAAGCAACGGAGATCTTGCTTTCTCCGCTGTTTTTAAAACCTGTTCGCTATGTTAAATGGGTTTAGCATAGCGAGACAGTTTAAAATAAGCAACGGAGATCTCCGTTTATTTTAAAGCTGTCTCGCTATGTTAAACCCATTTAACATAGCAGATAGTAGTATACTAATGGAAAAAAGTCCGGGCGACCGGACCTTTTTCCATTAGTATAACTCGATTTACAATGTGCACGCTGGCCAATCAGCGTGCACGTTTTGGGGGGGTCATGGTAAAATACATTGGTTTGGACATGTGCTGAGGAGGGATGCTGAGTACATTGGGAAAAAAATGCTAAGGATGAAGCTACCAGGTAACAGGAAAAGAGGAAGGCTTAAGATAAGGTTTATGGATGTGGTGAGAGAGGACATGCAGGTGATTGGTGTGACAGAGCAAGATGCAGAGGACAGGAAGAAATGGAAACAGATGATTTGCTGTGGTGACCCTTAATGGGAACAGCCGAAAGAAGATGATGACTATTATCACTTGTGGACTTGTGATGGCTACAGTGACACTCCATGAAGGAAGCCTGCAAGCATTTCCATCCAAAGAGATGGACAGTAGGAAACAATGCAGATTATTAGGGAAATGCTCTTAGTTGAATTACAGCAACTATCCTAAACAGCAACATGCCTCCAAAAAGGTGAGAGATTGTAATTCTATTCTGTATTTTGAAGACTGATAATTGTTACTTTAGCATTGTTTAGTAGCATTAACTAGAGTAACAACCAGCACCGATTATTTATCAGATGCAGCTTTATTTTTCAAACAATTCTGAATAGATGTTAGCAGTATTGTCATGGCTGTGTGCTGGTTTGAAATACTGAAATGCAATGAGAAGCGTGGTCTTCTTTATAACTGACCAACTGTGTGGAGATTCTAAATACAGGAGACCTTCTTCACTGTAGAAAGTGCAGACGTATAATTGTTTTATATTCATACATTTTGCACTATTCATTAAAACAGGTAGAGTTGTTGGTGTTTTAATTCATCTTAAATGGCAAACACCATTCAGGTATAGGAATGAAATTTGTTCTTTAAGGTATTTAGTAATAACAGCATTCAACTCTGTGAAATCTCAAGTTACACAAATTATACGTACCAGGATAATTCAAAAGACATGTTACAGGTGTCTCTAGTAATTTAGTGGTTTAGCTGTTGTGGTAATGTTGTAGTTCTAGCATATATTTATGTGTTAGATTGATTTAACATACCTCATTCTCAAGGTACACTGAGTATATAGGAGTAAGACTTTGTAATAATTACTGAGACATTGGTGATTAACTGAAAAAATAATTTCAAAACTGATCTACAAGCTGGGATACACTATCACCTAGATTTGATAGTACATTATACTAAATAGTGCATTGGCATTTCACACTGATTAAATATATTTTATTTGGCAAAGAAACACTGTCCATATTCATGTGGGGGCCGCAGTCCATCTGTACTCTAATCTCAGTAGTCATGAGCCTCCAACAGCTGATACAAATTAGGACAACACAAGTGCTAGTAAAATGTTACTTTAGTAAAACTCTTTATAAGTTGTGATGTGGACTGTCTTAATACCACCAGGAAGAAGTACACAACTAACAAAGCTGTACAATTCAGGTGTGAAGCTTCCTAATAGGAACTGTGTGCAAACTGAGCTGCTGCAAATTAGCATAAATTTATGTTACACTGTAATATTTAAATTTTTATAACACAATTTGATCCTAGAGGCCAGTACTGAATCTTTCTGCCTAAACCTCTGTGTCAGGATTCATAATTTCAGGATGTTATCACTTCAAAATGTTATATGTTTGATCCTAAGTCTATCGTTCATGGTAAAGCTGGATGTAAAGAACACGCATTACCATATTCCTGTTGCCAAGCAGTTCAGATGTTTCTTAAGATTTATGGTGCATGGATTGTTACATTATTATTTATTTATTTATTTATTTAACATTTGTTTACCGGGAAAGTCCGACTAGGACAGACCTTATTTTCAGCAGATGCCCGGGGAGAAATATTCCAGATGCATGTCTTTGGAACGTGGAAAGAAATTGGAGTACCTGGAGGAAACTCACGTGAATGCAGGGAGGACATGCGGACTCTGCACTAAAAACACCCCAGCTGAGAATTGAACCAGAGAACCTCTTGCTGTGAGGTGACAACGCTAACTGCTGCACCACTGTCATCTCTGTTTTACCCTTTGGGATCTCTACTGCACCAAGAGTATTCACAAAATACCTATCTCCAGTCATTGGTTACTGCAAACTCTAAGGTATGCATATTTATTCCATTAGCAGTCTCTTTTTTATGCTGTCAGGAGTCTCCAATAACTGTGCAAGATCTCCTGTTAATTCTGGGGATTCAAATCACTTTTCAGAAGTCATTTCTCATCTCATCTCACAGAATAGTTTTTCTCTAATGTTTTCTGAACTCAACCTTGGGAATAGCCTTTCTCTCTTCAGACAATGTAGAAATATTCCAACAGTTCTTCCTGAGTTTTTTCAGCCTAACCAAAGCAACTGCAAGGGAGTTTCTTAGGATTCTGGGATGCATGGCATCACTGATTACCATGTTGTCCTTTGCCAGACTACACATGAGAAAAGTACAGTCACTGAAAAGAATCCTGCATTTAAAATACCTCTGACAGCACACTGCACATATCTGTTTTACTATATATAGCATGTAGTTAATATCATGAAATGTTTTATACAAATACTCATGCAAACAAAAATGGTTTTACTAGTTACTTTTTTCTCTTCTAGTCTCCTTCTAAACATTCATAACATAACATGGGGTCTATGCTTTATAATACACCCACAAGTATACAAAGTCAATAAAAAGCCAGTCTTTTTCTGCCACTTTTTCTTGCGAAGCCATATTTCACCCATTGTTTCATCCATTTAAGTGTTGCTGGTCTTCTTTCTGTATATCTCCATCACCCAACGCAAGACTCAGGTTCAAATACAAGGTTCTCCTGGTTCTTCTAGTCAACTCCTGAGCTTTTTCTGTCTCTCAAGCATTTTCCTTTGGAACATTAGAAAGGGTTTCACTGGTAACATCTCTCTATGAACTTTACTGTCAGGAGACTGAGAAGAAGAGTTCTCTTCTATTTATTGGCTCACATTTTGTTGGATAAACCTTTTTTATTTTCTCCATACACTGTTTTGCATCAAAAATGTCTTTCATCTTCCAAGAAAAAATACTCTGAAGATAGCCAGATACAGCAGCTTGAATCTCACACCTATCTCTTGACATTCCCTGATTGCTGGGATAAAATGGCCTCTCTTCTGCCTGGTGTACAGTGAATAATAATTTTCTAAAAACACTCTGCTGTCTCCAATTTTTAATATTTTGTCTTTATGGCACAGTTTTGTCAGGATAAGCTCTTTCTGTTGATATGAATGCATCCTCCCTAATATATTGTCGGTTTTCTCAAGGTCAGGTTTGGAGCATACACACAATGTGCCCTTTTGACTTACATATCCTGCTGTGTAACTCCAGTCAAATTGCTTACTTGTGCTTTCATAAAATTAATGCAGTCTGTTCCTTCCAGTTTCTCTGCTACAGCAAAAAATCTCAGATTTTCTCTGCGCTCTAACTCTACTATTTTTGAAAAAGCTTTTCTTGAGAAGCCTCATAATCAGCCAGCTTTTTTGTCATTTCATCCCCTGATTTTTGTAGTTTTTATCAATTCAACTTCTTGTATTTTTTCCAGTCTTTTGTTATTTGAGTTTGTTTCCTCCTACAGAGTTTCATTTATTTTATTTCACATCTGAGTACATTTGATTTATTTTTTCCTCTAAAGTACTGGAAGCCATTTTTTGAACCAAAGCTGAAGCTTGAACTGTATTTTCTTTTCACCTTTTCTTGTTGATATTCTTGCAGAATTTTCCACATTTTTTTGTTGGCACCTAGGTAGTGTACTTACTAGCCAGTAACTGAATTTTTCCCAAAAAGAAAAACATTTTCAATGGAATTATTTTACTTAGCTTCTGTTTCCACACACAAAGCTAAAGTTAAGCTGTGGATCAGTGTGCAGCTATCATGGAAGTCATATTAACAGATGTTTATGATCTACAAAATGATGAAACCATGGCAGCATTAAAACACTATGGCATGATCAATTGAAATAGGAAGGAAAGAAGTGACTAAATGCAAGAATGGGCTCATATAGAAGTCTCTCAAAATATCTGATAAAAGGAGAGGTGTGCAGATGATAGGATCTCCCTGTATGACAGTTAACAAGCAAGGAGTTCATCTACTGTGGCTGCTTACATTGAAGCAGTTAATTAAAAAATGGAGGTGACGCAAAAGCAATGAATCACAGGCATTAATTCGTGACAAAAACAGGCAGTTCAGTAATTGACTATTTTATTACAATAAAGAATGTCAAGCTTGATCAGTAACTTAGACACAATACCAAGTTCAGAAAAAGATCATTTTCTTCCTGTCCATATTTTTGAGAAAGAAAAACAAATTGCAGCAAATAGAAATCTAAGAAATTCTGAGATACATATCCAAACTTGTGTAAATATAACTCAATAACAGGCTATTCTATTGACAGGGAAATGGAAGATGTGTTATTTTAACAACAAGAGAAGGAACACTGGTCCAGGAGTGAATGACTATATATGAAAGATGTTGACAAGTATTCTAGTGCCAAGGGAGAAGGGAGCTGAAGTGAAATGTAGGATCATTTGATAAAGAATGCCAAGAGATAACATGAGTACACAAACAAAAGGAAACGGGCTCAGACTAAATTACAGCAAAATCACAACTTTATGAAAAGACTGAGACAAAAATATAGATAAGTAATAAAAGAAGAAAAAGGCAAATTTAAAAATGAAGTTGGAAAATTGTGATTGATGTAATCTTTTTTTTCAAAAATAAAGATATGCAAATGTACATACAACAAATACAATAAAACAATAACAAAACTATTTACAATATTTACATTCATCCATGATAAATAATCATTTAATCCATGAGAAGTTATCAGTATTTGTTCAAAAGGTTTTCCAATTTTTGCCATGCTATTTTTTTATGAGTAATGTTATGAGTTCTATAACAAATGTTTTGCAGTTCTTTTTTACAAACGTTTGCTAAATTAATAAACTCTTTAAACATCAAATCTTGTTTTTCCAGTTCAAAGTAATAACTTTACTGGCAATTGCAAGAATTTAGCAGAGTAACTGAATCTGAGATTTAGGTATTACATTGGGTATAGAAACACTGAATAGGATTAGTGAGTTAGAAATATGACTGTTATCAGACTAAGAAAGCATTTACAAAATATGTGAAGTCTTTCCAGTATTGAACAACATTTCTACATTCAATGAACATGTGAATCCAGTCGGCCTCTAATAATTCATCACATTTCCAACATTTACTTTCACTGTTTTTGAGTATAAGATTTATTTTATGTGGAGTATAGAAACTCCTATTCATAAATTTCCATGTAGACAATCACCAATATAATGAAGAAGAGGTACCATACGTAAAATTCAATAACAATTTTTTGGGTTCATCAGACATTTGTCCTCCATTAATCTTTACATAGTAATTCCAAAAATTTGAGTCAAACTTCAAAGTGTCTTCTCTTACATACATACATACATACATAGATACAAATGTTTCAAGCATGGGCATTAAAGCCCTTCTAGCTTGCCAATATGCCAAAACACTTGCTCCCATAACAAATGTCCAGGCCATTCTTAAAAATATCTAAACTAGTCCTTGCTTTAATTTAATTTGGTAGTCTGTTCCAAGTATCAGCTACTCTATTAGAGAACCAATTAGTACACTTCTCATTCCTATAGAATCTTCTACATAGGTTATCTGACAATTCTGTAGTACTTTTTGATAACCCCAAACATTCCTAGAGGTAGTTGTCCCTAAATGCCTTATATACCTGAATAAGATCTCCTCTTAAATATCTGTAAGAGACACTGTACAAGTTCAGATATTTTAGTCTTTCATAATAACTTAGATTTTCACATCCATGGATGCCCTTAGTATATTTCCGCTGTACTCTTTCCAGTTTACTCATGCTTGTTTTCATATAACGTTTCCTTTGTAAATGCTTAATCTTTGTTCTGTCTTGAACCCACAAATTACCACAATTGTAAACTGCTGTAATCTTTTTTGTTTACCAATGTTTTAAAGCTTTGTCTTTAACTTACAAATGATTGAAATTGTAAACTGCTGTAATCTCTTTTGTAACCTTTGTTTTGGAGCTTTTCTCCCCAGGATTCTATTGAAAACGGGTTCTTATTGGCCCAATGGACTATCCTGGTAAACCAACTACAAATAAATAAATAAAAATAAATATTGTTATTCCATACTCAAGTTTGGCTCTAATGTAACTAACAAACAATGACTTCATTATGTTTGATTTCCTAGACTTTATAAATCTTTTTATACAACCTATAGTTCTATAACTATCATTAGCCAATTGGTTGATATGATTAGAAAAACTCATAGCTGAGTCTACCCATATACCCAGGTCCTTAAATGAGCCTACAGTTTCAATCACTGTGTGCTGTATTAAATATTCGCATTTCAGTTTATGTCTCCCAAATCTCATATGCTTAGTTTTTGATGTATTTATCAACATATTATTCTCCTGTGCCCAAATGGTCAATTTAGTCAAATTATTTTGCAGACATGTCTTATCTGTAACAATTGTAATCAGTTTACCCAATGTCAGGTCATCAGCATGAAAAAGTAAGGTCTGAAAGATACAACCTAAACAAGTAAGGGCCTAGTACAGAGCCCTGTGGGACACCTTGACTGTAACCAAGGATTTCACCTGGCAAATTGGTGTGTGATACTTGCCATGTCCTATTTGTAAGCCATGCAGCTATCCATCTTGTCAACGGTACATCAATACCTAGTTGTACTCATTTAATGTTCAGTGTTTTGTGCATGACCCTGTCAAATGCTGAAGTTAAATCTATATAAATCACATCACAGCACAATTTTTCATTCATAGCTGTTATTATATTGTTATAGAACATCATGTTACAGGTGGTAATAGATCTATTTTCAACATATGCATGCTGATATATGGTTTCAAGTCCCAACCTATCCAGTTCTGACAATAACTTATTCAGTATTACCTTCTCCATTATTTTTCCACAACATGAAAGTAGACTTAAGGGTCTATATGATTTTAGATTTGTCCTACTCCCCTTTCCCTTAAAGACAGGTTTAATAAATGCATGTCTCCAGTCTTGAGGAATCTCCCCATATTTATATGACCTAGTGAATAATAGATATAATGGCAGTGTAAGTTCTTGCTTAAGTGTTCTCAGGTCATTGTTACTTATTCCATTTCCTCCCTGCACTTTGTTTAGATCCAGTTTGCACAGTTCTTTTTCAATATAATCTAATTTGATTCCAGTATCTGGGGTTACTTGGATGTCACTAGGACAACTTACCACCCCTTTTGTGGAGCCAAACTGTTTTGCATAAGATTTTGTAAATATATCTATAATCTGTTGTGTCTGAGAATAAATGTTAGAATCTGCACACAGTTTATCAATTTGTGTGTCTTTACTCCTTCCACATCTTATGTATCTATAAAAAGGTTTCCTGTTATGCTCAATATCTTTAAATTTTCTTCAAATTTTTATTGATCTTGTCTAACACTATGCTTAATCTGTTTGTCCAGCTCGTTTATTTCAGTTTTTAAAGTTGTAGTTCGACCTCTCTTCTATTTATTATATTTTTTGTCTCTCACCTTAATCAGGTATCATGTTCTTATGAAAATATACCCCCCTGATGTTACGTGCCTAGATCCTGATGTTAAACATTTTTTTGACTATTTGCACTCAAACAGTTTCTCTTTCAAAACTTTCCACATTCCATCTGCAGTTTTTCCACTGAACACCTCAGTCCAGTTAGTTTTATATAGCAACTTTTTTGCTTCCCTATAATCTGTAATTAACCTTCTGTGCATTGGCTTAGATTTCAGTTTGGCAGAATTATCTAGCAACAAATTAACCTTTATGACCCCATGATCACTGCTTATCAATGGTGGTAAAACTTGACTTGAAGTTACAGTAATTTCTTTAGGAACACAAACAATATCTAGTATATTCTGTCCCCTGGTAGGTTTTTTTACAATCTGAAGCATTTGTTGTTCCTGAATATACTCTGTAAATAATTTCTTTACTAACGTTGTTAAATCAATATTATTCCAGTCTGTTTCTGGTAAATTTAAGTCCCCAGCTAATATTATTCTTCCCTCCTGTGTTTCATGTAAGAAATGTATGAATTCCTCTAGGTCATCTGCACTTGACTTTGGTGGTCTGTACACTCCAACAATTGTTATATGTTCCAGGGTTGTCTTTATTGTCACAGTTACACAGTCTATAGTATTGGTTTTATCATTGAACATGTAATAATCTCAAGTCTCGTAGCTATCTTTAATGCCTATCATAACACCTCCATGTGATTTTTTTGTTAGAATGCCGGTTACAGCAAAAACATTCTCTTAGTATCTTATAGATCAGTGAGATACTTAATTTTTGATCATCTGTCTATTCAAGACACCTAATAAAAAGATTAATCAAACTAGGTATAGATTCAGTCTCTAGGTTGATAGATACTCTCATTCTGTTTTCTATAAACTACTGTAATGAGTGTGTAATCAACCAGCTGGCTTGATTATTATCAAAACTACATAAAAGAGAGTTTAGTGCTTTAATACTCTTATTTTCAATAAACTGAAGCCAGAATATCAAGTTATTTTCCTTTAATTTTTGCATCGCATTGATGTTGAAAGAATCTAGGCAATCAGGGGAGTATGCTATAGGGAACACAAAAAATAGAAATTGTTTAATGTTGTAATTTCAATCAATTATATTTTTAAAGTTATTAAATATTTGATTGATGCCATAAGAAAAACCATAGGTTTTAATGGGAAGCATAAACATTTATGCAGTATGGAATCTAATTTTTTAGATATGTTTTTGGGAGTGGGTAGTATCAATGATTGCATATAAAACAAAATTTGGGGTAAAATTGTTATTTTAATTGAAGAGAGCTTATCCTCCATTGAAAAGAACATTTTATTCCATCTTTTGATTACTTCACTAATGGTGGTTATTAAATTGTTGTAGTTTAGTTTAACAGACTCTTTCCATGTACTATTTATACTGACACCCAAATACTCTAATACATCATTCTCCCAATTAAACATGCTAGTCTTGCTTAGGTTTTTGTTGATCTTTTTGTTAATTAGTAGTATTTTGGATTTATTATGATTACATTTAAGCCCTGAATTTTTTTCAAACTTGCTTAAGGTATTTATAACATCATCAGCAAATAATTGTATCTTAGGACAATTGTCATTAATTTGAAAGTCTTTTATATTTTGCTTGTTTCTGATATATGTAGCAAAAGGTTCCATTGAAAGAGCAAACAATAATGGTGACAAAGGACAACCTTGTCTAGTTCCCTTGAGGATTTCTAGTGGTGAGGATAGATATGATCCAATTTTCACGTAAGCTTGTGCCCCACTATAAATTTTCATTAATAAGTTAACAAGCACTGAGGAGAATTCAAAACCAATCAGAATTCTTTGTAGATAAGACCAACTAATAGAATCAAATGCCTTTTCTATGTCTAGGCTGATAATAGTTAGTTGTTTTTGTATCTGCATGTTATGTCTATTAATGATAGTAATTTAATAATGTTATCTTGCACTTTTCTATGAAGAATAAACCCTGTCTGATCATCATGTATTAGATTAGGTAATATTTTCTTTATTCTTTTAGCTAATATTGTCATGAAAATTTTATAATCAGAGTTTAGTAATGGAATTGGCCAATATGAATCACAAGATTTGGGGTCCTTACCTTGTTTTAATATGAGGAGATAAGTATTTCCACGATGGAGGTGTTATACATTTTGCTTAACCATAGTAAAGGCACTCATCATTTTCTTTATTATATATTCAGGAAAAATCTTATATAGTTCAGGAATTATTCCATCCAGTCCTGGGGCTTTATTGTCTTTTAAATTTTTTATTTGCTCTTTCAATTCTGTTAGTGTTATTTTTTATTTAATATGTTATTTTGTTGCATTGATACCTTGGTAGTTATATTTTCTTGAATAAAAGTATTTATTACATTACTGTCTCCAAAAGGGGTATGTTCTTATTTATATCGTTGTAGTAGTTTTTGAACACTTCTAATATGCCCATTAAGTTAGATGTACTTTTAACTGAACCATCACTTTTATAGTTAATCTCCTTAATAAGATTTTGATTATTTTTTTTTTTTTTTTGGATCTTACCACTATTTTATGTAGATATTTGGGATTTACAGCATAAGATTGTAATTTCAATTTTTCCAGGTTTATGGCTACCTTATGATTCAGAACTTCTATGTATTTTTCATTTAACTTAGTAATTTCATTATGTGCTCATTTGTGTCCATTTTTATCTTGTCTATATTTTTTGTAAGTCTAAAAGTTCTTTGTCCCACTCTCTCCTTTTTTTAAGGTACCAATATTTTATTCTACCATATATATGAACTTTGGTGTCCCATAGTGTAGTCTCAGTCACTTCACCATTATCACTTGTTTCCATACACATTTCTATTTCTTTCATTATCCATTCCCTAAAGTCATTTAACTTAGTTATGTAAGCAGGAATTCTCTGTAGAAATCTTAATCATCTGTAAGTGCAGTTAATGTAAAGTTTATAGCATTATGGTCCAAAAGTGGACAAGTCATTATAGATACATCACTTATTTTAGAGTATACCTTATTTGATACAAAGACCTTATCAATGTTTGTGTATGTACCAAACCGATATGAATAGTGAGAACAGAATAAGGAATATTGTTCTCTTAGACCATGTATATCTTTAAGGTTCATCTGGCTTGTAAAGTCATTTAACTTCTTGGCTTGATATGTTAGTTTTATTTTACCATTTTTAGAGGTATCATTGCCTGATAATAGGCAGTTACAATCACCTGTTGCTATAATTTCCCCGTTAGCATTTAAAGTAATCAGGTCCAGATATTTGTCAACATATTTAGTACTCAGTCCTGGTATCCAGTATGTATTAATCAAAGTATAATACTTCCTACTGATTTACAAAATAACCATGCTTAGCATTCCATCTTTATCTGAAATTGTATCTATAATTCCTGGCAAAGTATGAGTATTTTTCCATTGACTAAGAGCACCCCTCCTCTTAGTCTTAAAACATGAATCAGGCAGAATGGTATAAACATTGAATGAGTATTTTTGTAGATCTTTTTTTTAATAGATGGGTTTCCTGTAAAAAGATGATCGGGGCTTTATGCATTTTGATATATTTAAGCAAACCAGCTCTTTTAACATTATTGTTAAAACCATTACTATTTAATGATAACCATTTTATAAGCCATTGACTATAATGTGCATGTTACTACTAAGTGAAATATCTTTCTTCCGTGTTGACTTGAAATCTACTGAAAACTTACTTATCATGGATGCATAACGTGTATTAATCACTACTTTCAAAAACCCAAAACTATTTACAAACACATATATAAAACATGAAGTTTCTGGTTTAGTTAAAAACTTAACTAAACCACCCATCCACCACCTCTCCAATACCAAAAGACACAAATTATCCATCTCTGCTTAGAATAGAGTATAAAAACAAAAAAGAAAAGCATTATGAAAGCAACTAAAGAAATCTGAATCCATGAAACATACATTAGAATGAGAGTGTGCAATATATCTGAAGCTATAGGAATATGTTTCAAACAAACGTAGATAAAACAACGTATCACAGAAAAAAACACACTCCACACCAGAAATGATAGAAAAAAGTTTACTGGTGCATCCAGTACCTCGGCTTTCGCCTTCAAGGAATATTTTTTTGCACTCAAGCAGCAGGAATGTTATACACCACATAATTGAAAAAAGCTATTGCACATTCCCAATTAATCAAGCAATCAAACAATTAATTCAAATAATCAGTGTTATATATAAAATTCCATGGCTCCATTTTATAACTCTTGCTCTATACTAAATGTATATGTATGTGAAAACATTTAAAAAAATAAAATAAATAGTATATTATATAGTAATAAATATAATTCCACCCTGCTGCATAAATACATATTCACATAAACATATACAGAGAGAAATGAATAGATAGGAAATACATGAACAGCTCTTGAAAATGTAAACATAATATAACAAACTTTTAAATCTATCTAACATTCAGGTTAACATCTAAATTGAATCCATTAGGATATAAAGTACCATAATTAATAATACTTTTCATTTGCAGTTGTAACAGTGTATCTATGAATACTTCACCCTGACAAAAGTAAGGCTCGGCTAGCGCACTATAAAACAGAGAAGAAAATTAATAATACTTTTCATTTGCAGTTGTAACAGTGTATCTATAAATACTTCACCCTGACAAAAGTAAGGCTTGGCTAGCACACTATAAAACAGAGAAGATAATTAATAATACTTTTCATTTGCAGTTGTAACAGTGTATCTATGAATACTTCACCCTGACAAAAGTAAGGCTTGGCTAGCACACTATAAAACAGAGAAGATAATTAATAATACTTTTCATTTCCAGTTGTAACAGTGTATTTATGAATACTTCACCCTGACAAAAGTAAGGCTTGGCTAGCGCACTCGAAAACAGAGAAGATAATTAATAATACTTTTCATTTCCAGTTGTAACAGTGTATCTATGAATACTTCACCCTGACAAAAGTAAGGCTTGGCTAGCGCACTATAAAACAGAGAAGGTAATTAATAATACTTTTCATTTCCAGTTGTAACAGTGTATCTATGAATACTTCACCCTGACAAAAGTAAGGCTTGGCTAGCACACTATAAAATAGAGAAGATAATTAATAATACTTTTCATTTCCAGTTGTAACCGTGTATCTATGAATACTTCACCCTGACAAAAGTAAGGCTTGGCTAGCGCATTATAAAACAGAGAAGATAATTAATAATACTTTTCATTTCCAGTTGTAGCACTGTATCTATGAATACTTCACCCTGACAAAAGTAAGGCTTGGCTAGCACACTATAAAACAGAGAAGATAATTAATAATACTTTTCATTTGCAGTTGTAACAGTGTATCTATGAATACTTCACCCTGACAAAAGTAAGGCTTGGCTAGCGCACTTTAAAACAGAGAAGATAATTAATAATACTTTTCATTTGCAGTTGTAACAGTGTATCTATGAATACTTCACCCTGACAAAAGTAAGGCTTGGCTAGCACACTATAAAACAGAGAAGATAATTAATAATACTTTTCATTTCCAGTTGTAACAGTGTATGTATGAATACTTCACCCCGACAAAAGTAAGGCTTGGCTAGCGCACTGTAAAACAGAGAAGATAATTAATAATACTTTTCATTTCCAGTTGTAACAGTGTATCTATGAATACTTCACCCTGACAAAAGTAAGGCTTGGCTAGCACACTATAAAACAGAGAAGATAATTAATAATATTTTTCATTTCCAGTTGTAACAGTGTATCTATGAAAACTTCACCCTGACAAAAGTAAGGCTTGGCTAGCACACTATAAAACAGAGAAGATAATTAATAATACTTTTCATTTCCAGTTGTAACAGTGTATCTATGAATACTTCACCCTGACAAAAGTAAAGCTCGGCTAGCGCACTATAAAATAGAGAAGATAATTAATAATACTTTTCATTTCCAGTTGTAACAGTGTATCTATGAATACTTCACCCTGACAAAAGTAAGGCTTGGCTAGCACACTATAAAACAGAGAAGATAATTAATAATATTTTTCATTTCCAGTTGTAACAGTGTATCTATGAATACCTCACCCTGACAAAAGTAAGGCTTGGCAAGCACACTATAAAACAGAGAAGATAATTAATAATACTTTTCATTTCCAGTTGTAACAGTGTATCTATGAATACTTCACCCTGACAAAAGTAAGGCTCGGCTAACGCACTGTAAAATAGAGAAGATAATTACTAATACTTTTCATTTCCAGTTGTAACAGTGTATCTATGAATACTTCACCCTGACAAAAGTAAGGCTTGGCTAGCACACTATAAAATCGAGAAGATAATTAATAATACTTTTCATTTCCAGTTGTAACAGTGTATCTATGAATACTTCACCCTGACAAAAGTAAGGCTTGGCTAGCGCACTATAAAACAGAGAAGATAATTAATAATACTTTTCATTTCCAGTTGTAACAGTGTATCTATGAATACTTCACCCTGACAAAAGTAAGGCTTGGCTAGCGCACTATAAAACAGAGAAGATAATTAATAATACTTTTCATTTGCAGTTCTAACAGTGTATCTATGAATACTTCACCCTGACAAAAGTAAGGCTTGTCTAGCGCACTATAAAACAGAGAAGATAATTAATAATACTTTTCATTTCCAGTTGTAACAGTGTATCTATGAATACTTCACCCTGACATAAGTAAGGCTTGGCTAGCGCACTATAAAAATGAGAAGATAATTAATAATACTTTTCATTTGCAGTTGTAACAGTGTATCTATGAATACTTCACCCTGACAAAAGTAAGGCTTGGCTAGCACACTTTAAAACAGAGAAGATAATTAATAATACTTTTCATTTGCAGTTGTAACAGTGTATTTATGAATACTTCACCCTGACAAAAGTAAGGCTTGGCTAGCGCACTATAAAACAGAGAAGATAATTAATAATACTTTTCATTTCCAGTTGTAACAGTGTATCTATGAATACTTCACCCTGGCAAAAGTAAGGCTTGGCTAGCGCACTATAAAACAGAGAAGATAATTAATAATACTTTTCATTTGCAGTTGTAACAGTGTATCTATGAATACTTCACCCTGACAAAAGTAAGGCTTGTCTAGCGCACTATAAAACAGAGAAGATAATTAATAATACTTTTCATTTCCAGTTGTAACAGTGTATCTATGAATACTTCACCCTGACATAAGTAAGGCTTGGCTAGCGCACTATAAAAATGAGAAGATAATTAATAATACTTTTCATTTGCAGTTGTAACAGTGTATCTATGAATACTTCACCCTGACAAAAGTAAGGCTTGGCTAGCGCACTATAAAACAGAGAAGATAATTAATAATACTTTTCATTTCCAGTTGTAACAGTGTATCTATGAATACTTCACCCTGACAAAAGTAAGGCTTGGCTAGCGCACTATAAAACAGAGAAGATAATTAATAATACTTTTCTTTTCCAGTTGTAACAGTGTATCTATGAATACTTCACCCTGACAAAAGTAAGGCTTGGCTAGCGCACTATAAAACAGAGAAGATAATTAATAATATTTTTCATTTCCAGTTGTAACAGTGTATCTATGAATACTTCACCCTGACAAAAGTAAGGCTTGGCTAGCGCACTATAAAACAGAGAAGATAATTAATAATACTTTTCATTTCCAGTTGTAACAGTGTATCTATGAATACTTCACCGTGACAAAAGTAAGGCTTGGCTAGTGCACTATAAAACAGAGAAGATAATTAATAATACTTTTCATTTCCAGTTGTAACAGTGTATCTATGAATACTTGACCCTGACAAAAGTAAGGCTCGGCTAGCACACTATAAAACAGAGAAGATAATTAATAATACTTTTAATTTCCAGTTGTAACAGTGTATCTATGAATACTTCACCCTGACAAAAGTAAGGCTTGGCTAGCACACAATAAAACAGAGAAGATAATTAATAATACTTTTCATTTCCAGTTGTAACAGTGTATCTATGAATACTTCACCCTGGCAAAAGTAAGGCTTGGCCAGCGCACTTTAAAACAGAGAAGATAATTAATAATACTTTTCATTTCCAGTTGTAACAGTGTATCTATGAACACTTCACCCTGACAAAAGTAAGGCTTGGCTAGCCCATTATAAAACAGAGAAGATAATTAATAATACTTTTCATTTCCAGTTGTAACAGTGTATCTATGAATACTTCACCCTGACAAAAGTAAGGCTCGTCTAGCACTATAAAACAGAGAAGATAATTAATAATACTTTTCATTTCCAGTTGTAACAGTGTATCTATGAATACTTCACCCTGACAAAAGTAAGACTTGGCTAGCACACTATAAAACAGAGAAGATAATTAATAATACTTTTCATTTCCAGTTGTAACAGTGTATCTATGAATACTTCACCCTGACAAAAGTAAGGCTTGGCTAGCGCACTATAAAACAGAGAAGATAATTAATAATACTTTTCATTTCCAGTTGTGACAGTGTATCTATGAATACTTCACCCTGACAAAAGTAAGGCTCGGCTAGTGCACTATATAACAGAGAAGATAATTAATAATACTTTTCATTTCCAGTTGTAACAGTGTATCTATGAATACTTCACCCTGACAAAAGTAAGGCTTGTCTAGCGCACTATAAAACAGAGAAGATAATTAATAATACTTTTCATTTCCAGTTGTAACAGTGTATCTATGAATACTTCACCCTGACATAAGTAAGGCTTGGCTAGCGCACTATAAAAATGAGAAGATAATTAATAATACTTTTCATTTGCAGTTGTAACAGTGTATCTATGAATACTTCACCCTGACAAAAGTAAGGCTTGGCTAGCGCACTATAAAACAGAGAAGATAATTAATAATACTTTTCATTTCCAGTTGTAACAGTGTATCTATGAATACTTCACCCTGACAAAAGTAAGGCTTTAGCGCACTATAAAACAGAGAAGATAATTAATAATACTTTTCTTTTCCAGTTGTAACAGTGTATCTATGAATACTTCACCCTGACAAAAGTAAGGCTTGGCTAGCGCACTATAAAACAGAGAAGATAATTAATAATATTTTTCATTTCCAGTTGTAACAGTGTATCTATGAATACTTCACCCTGACAAAAGTAAGGCTTGGCTAGCGCACTATAAAACAGAGAAGATAATTAATAATACTTTTCATTTCCAGTTGTAACAGTGTATCTATGAATACTTCACCGTGACAAAAGTAAGGCTTGGCTAGTGCACTATAAAACAGAGAAGATAATTAATAATACTTTTCATTTCCAGTTGTAACAGTGTATCTATGAATACTTGACCCTGACAAAAGTAAGGCTCGGCTAGCACACTATAAAACAGAGAAGATAATTAATAATACTTTTAATTTCCAGTTGTAACAGTGTATCTATGAATACTTCACCCTGACAAAAGTAAGGCTTGGCTAGCACACAATAAAACAGAGAAGATAATTAATAATACTTTTCATTTCCAGTTGTAACAGTGTATCTATGAATACTTCACCCTGGCAAAAGTAAGGCTTGGCCAGCGCACTTTAAAACAGAGAAGATAATTAATAATACTTTTCATTTCCAGTTGTAACAGTGTATCTATGAACACTTCACCCTGACAAAAGTAAGGCTTGGCTAGCCCATTATAAAACAGAGAAGATAATTAATAATACTTTTCATTTCCAGTTGTAACAGTGTATCTATGAATACTTCACCCTGACAAAAGTAAGGCTCGTCTAGCGCACTATAAAACAGAGAAGATAATTAATAATACTTTTCATTTCCAGTTGTAACAGTGTATCTATGAATACTTCACCCTGACAAAAGTAAGACTTGGCTAGCACACTATAAAACAGAGAAGATAATTAATAATACTTTTAATTTCCAGTTGTAACAGTGTATCTATGAATACTTCACCCTGACAAAAGTAAGGCTTGGCTAGCGCACTATAAAACAGAGAAGATAATTAATAATACTTTTCATTTCCAGTTGTGACAGTGTATCTATGAATACTTCACCCTGACAAAAGTAAGGCTCGGCTAGCGCACTATATAACAGAGAAGATAATTAATAATACTTTTCATTTCCAGTTGTAACAGTGTATCTATGAATACTTCACCCTGACAAAAGTAAGGCTCGTCTAGCGCACTATAAAACAGAGAAGATAATTAATAATACTTTTCATTTCCAGTTGTAACAGTGTATCTATGAATACTTCACCCTGACAAAAGTAAGGCTTGGCTAGCGCACTATAAAATAGAGAAGATAATTAGTAATACTTTTCATTTGCAGTTGTAACAGTGTATCTATGAATACTTCACCCTGACAAAAGTAAGGCTTGGCTAGCGCACTATAAAACAGAGAAGAATCAATTCCGTCATGATGTGTACAAAATGCTGGGCAACTGGACTTCCCATCCAGCCCCTTCTTATATCACTTAGATGTTTCAATACTCTCTTCTTCACAGCCCTTTTGGTTTGGCCAATATACCATTTTATTGTAGAACATCCACATCCCAAAATGTATATAACGCCTCTGGTATCACAGTTATAATACTCTTTGGCTCTATAGATGTTATGATTTATTGTTGTACCATCTATATTCCTTATTTTATTACAAACCCTACATCTACCATGGGGGAAACTACCTTTTTTATCCTTCTTTTCTACCAATATACCCGAAGATAGCAATTCTCTGAGATTCTTAAACCTACTGTAGGAAAAAATAACTCTATCCTGAAAAATTTCCCTTAGTTTAACATCATTAATTATTATAGGCCAAAATCTCTGTACTAATCCTTTAAGAATTTCAGAAAAAAGAGGAATATTTATTCACAAAAACAGCTTATTTGTTTCCACCTCATTTATCCATCTATTATCTTCCCCCATTGCAGTGGCCCTATGTCCACTTCTCACATCATGTGCCAAACCAAACTTATTTAATATTTTATTTTTAGCTCTATTCAAAATTTCGGGGTCATAACCTCTACTTGAAAGTTTGTGTTCAACTTTCCCCATTTCATAACCCAGCCTACTCAGATCAAAAGTATTGTTGGCTAGCTGGTAGATGGTAAGTGTGGGACATGCATACTATCTGCTCTAACAAAATTATTAACTGCAATGGCCTTAGTGTATGGACAACAACCTATCTGACCCATCTCAGTAAGATAAAATTCTAAATCTAGGTACTGCATACTCCCCCTACTGGTGTTATATGTAAATTGTAATCCAAACCTATTATTATGCATTTCCTGCACAAAATCCTGAAACTCATGATTATCACCTTTACAAATGAATATTAAATCGTCGATGTACCTTTTGTACAGGACGACCTTCTGCTTGTAAAATTCCATATTGTAAATATAATTAATTTCATAGTGATTCATGAATAATATGGCATAGGCGGGGGCAAATGAAGCCCCATCGCTGTGCCTTCCTTCTGCAGGAAATGCTGGTTTCCGAAATGAAAACAGTTATGTGTAAGTGAAAATTCCAATAATCTAATGATAAAGTCAGTACGTGGTCCTTCCCCCATCATAATACTGATGGCCTCCAAGCCCCATTTGTTCTTAATGTTTGTATATAGGGACTTGACATCTACACTGGCCCAATAAAAATCCCCAGGCCAATCCATACCAACCACTATGTCTACCAACTCCTTGCCATTCTTTATGTGTGAATTTACTCTGGATAGATAAACTTTAAGTTGCCTTTCCAATAATATCCCTACATTTTGTAAAAAAGAGCCTTTACAAGAAACTATCGGTCTTCCTGGGGGGGGGGGGGTTCTCTAAATTGTTATGTATCTTACGTATAGTTCTAAAAACTGCATCCTTTGGATTCTTTATATGTAATTTTCTAACATCTGACACATTAAGAAAACCCAATCTTTCTCCCCTCTCTAAAATATCCAACATAGTCATGTTGAACGCTTTTGTAGGGTTGTAGGACAAAAGCTGATATAACGGCATGTCCCCTAATAATGCCAATGTCATATCATTATATTGCTCTGAAGACATTAGCACCCAACTGCCACCTTTGTCAGCTTGTAAAAAAATGTATTTATCACTATTCATTCTCAACCGTTGTAATGCCTCCCACTCAACCTTAGTTAAGTTGTAATAGACATTACTTTTTTTTTTAATTTTTTATACTCTAACTCCATTTACTGACATAAAACACTTTCAAAAATACAAATACTTGTAGAAACCTTAGGGGGTATAAAGGTGCTTTTATAAGAAACATTTGGTAACTTTAGTTTACCATATCCATAGGTTCATAGGTTCATAGGTAGGTACTAGGCTACCAGCCTATACAAGCCCAGCCAAAAAGTACCCTGGTTTTTGCCACCCAAGAAAATTATTTTCCTGTGCCACTGTCGAGCAGAGCCACAGATCCCCTGGGTGAATTTCCTATTTCCCATCCAATCATCAAGATTTTTCTTGAAGAGTGCTAATGAGGAGCTTTGCTTGACATGAATGGGTAGTTTGTTCCAGAGTTTGGGAAGTCTCTGGGACAGGAATCTATCCCTCCGGCATGTTCTGTTTATTGTGGTGACAAGGTTTAGGTCCATAGAGCGTGTAGCTCGGAGGGATTGGGATTTCTTTAACTGGAGCATGTCCAGCAGCTCTGGGTTTGACATAGCTTTGTATGTTAGGCAGAGATCACCTCTGAGTAGGTGATATGTGATGGAGTAAAGCTGGAGTTTTTTGAGACGGTCTGCGTAGGGCATCTGTTTGAAGCTGATAATCCTCTTTGTGAGGTATTTCTGTGGCCTTTCCAGTTGTTGTAAATGTCTTGTGAGGTACATACCAAAAGGGGCGTTGTACTCTATAATGGGTCTAATGAGTGATGAGTAGAGGGGAACAATGACCTCTTTTTTTCTGGATGAGAAACCTTTTGTGATGAGGTGTGCCACGTAGAAGGATTTCCTGACTACTGTGGTGATGTGATTATCAAAGGAGAGACTACTGTCTACCTGTTTCCCAAGGTCTCTTATCACACTTTCGGTGTTAAGTATACTACCACGTATGTTGTAGTTCATGGGTACAGAGTTTTTACCAAAGGGGATGACAATGCACTTTTTGGCATTGAGCTTGAGGCCATGGCTTTGAAAGCAGACATTGTCAGACTCATTTGAATACCCACTCGTTAAATCATCTTCACTTTCATTTTCCCCAAAATCACAATCATAAACAGACAGGTTCAAAAAAGAGTCTAACTCATCAATACTAACATCATGTTCACATGAGGAATCATTAATTAAAGCTGTATTTACATTAGCAGCACTGTTGTCCCCAGCTTTAGTATGTTTAAAGAAAGCCCTCAAGTGCACCTTATGACAAAAAAGAGAAATTTCAAACATCAAATCTGCTAGGCTGGGTATGAAAGTGGGGATAAATTTTACCCCTTTGTCCAACAAGGTGAAAATGTCATTATTCAAAGTCCAATTAGTCAAATTTGCAATGATAGAACTTAAATTATAGAACTTAAATTATAGAACTTAAATTATAGAACGGTTCTCCACGGTAAAAAGTGCAAGTCCATTAGACTGATGCACTTCAAGAATCGTTTCATCTCTCTGCAGCTCGATTATGCCTCTTGCGACTCCTGAAACTTCTGTTGCTATTATTGCTGCCGGAGTTGTAATTCCCCTGCCACTTTCTCCCCCGACCTCTCGAGGACTCTGACGTACCTGAAGTACCCGTGGCTCATTTTTCCTGGCAGGAATCCAAGCTACTTATTTTACTGGAAGCCTTATCACCTGAAGAAATCGATGAGTCTCGCCCTTCCAACTCCTTGCTACCAAAATGTCAGTTCAAAGGCCTTCCCCTGGTTTCCCTGCATTGCCACAAAAAGATCATGTTGCCCTTATAGTCATTCAGATCACGCTGGATTTTACCTTTTTTCCGCAAAGTGACTGACTCCTTCACCTTCTCCATTTTGTTTTTAATATCACATAGGTAAGATTCTAGCATGGCTTCAGTCACCATCTCCGCAAGTTGTGCCTGTGTATGCATGATCTTGGCCCTTAGCTTATCCTGCTGTCTCACATTGCATTTGATTATGACCCCCAGCCATGCCTTGGTATACACCAAAGATGCCATGTTCCATTCAGCTAACAAGTCAGCCTCGTCTTCAGCAAAATCGAATGCTGGCAACTTGTTGATCCTTGGACCTCAGGGAGGGATGTCTAAGGCAATCTCTCTCCAAAAACTTAATGTCATAAAAAAAGAGTCACCTCTTTAGTCAGCAACCACTCCAATTTAGTGAAATCAGCCTGAAAGGTATTAGTATCTCCAATCTTCCAAGGGTCTTCCCCAACCGTTCTTTCTTCTCTGTCTCTCCAAAATTTAGAGCAAGAGAGCTGGGAACCCTCCGCTGCCATTTCTTCACCTCCTGGTGAAATAAACTTCCAAACAAACATAGATAGAACAATGTATCACAGAAAAAAACACACTCCACACCAGAAATGATAGAAAAAAGTTTACTAGTGCATCCGGTACCTCGGCTTTCACCTTCAAGGAATATTTTTTTGCACTCAAGCAGCATCAATTTTATACACCATATAACTGAAAAAAACTATTGCACATTCCCAATTAATCAAGCAATCAAACAATTAATTCAAATAATCAGTGTTATATATAGGATTCCCTGACTCCATTTTATAACTCTTGCTCTATACTAAATGGTAGAGAAGAAATGTAAAAAAGGTAGTTTCCCCCGCGGTAGATGTAGGGTTTGTAATAAAATAAGAAATATAGATGGTACAACAATTATGTGATACCAGAGGGGTTATATACATTTTGGGATGTGGATGTTCTACAATAAAATGGTATATTGGCCAAACCAAAAGGGCTGTGAAGAAGAGAGTATTGAAACATCTAAGTGATATAAGAAGGGGCAGGATGGGAAGTCCAGTTGCCCAGCATTTTGTACACATCATGACGGAATTGATTCTTCTCTGTTTTATAGTGCGCTAGCCGAGCCTTATTTTTGTCAGGGTGAAGTATTCATAGATACACTGTTACAACTGGAAATGAAAAGTATTATTAATTATCTTCTCTGTTTTATAGTGCGCTAGCCAAGCCTTACTTTTGTCAGGGTGAAGTATTCATAGATACACTGTTACAACTGGAAATTTCAAGTATTATTAATTATCTTCTCTGTTTTATACTGCGCTAGCCAAGCCTTACTTTTGTCAGGGTGAAGTATTCATAGATACACTGTTACAAATGGAAATGAAAAGTATTATTAATTATCTTCTCTATTTTATAGTGCGCTAGCCAAGCCTTACTTTTGTCAGGGTGAAGTATTCATAGATACACTGTTACAACTGGAAAAGAAAAGTATTATTAATTATCTTCTCTGTTTTATAGTGCGCTAGCCAAGCCTTACTTTTGTCAGGGTGAAGTATTCATAGATACACTGTTACAACTGGAAATTAAAAGTATTATTAATTAGCTTCTCTGTTTTATAGTGCTCTAGCCAAGCCTTACTTTTGTCAGGGTGAAGTATTCATAGATACACTGTTACAACTGGAAATGAAAAGTATTATTAATTATCTTCTCTGTTTTATAGTGCGCTAGCCAAGCCTTACTTTTGTCAGGGTGAAGTATTCATAGATACACTGTTACAACTGCAAATGAAAAGTATTATTAATTATCTTCTCTGTTTTATAGTGCGCTAGCCGAGCCTTACTTTTGTCAGGGTGAAGTATTCATAGATACACTGTTACAACTGCAAATGAAAAGTATTATTAATTATGGTACTTTATATCCTAATGGATTAAATTTAGACGTTAACCTGAATGTTAGATAGATTTAAAAGTTTGTTATATTATGTTTACACTTTCAAGAGCTGTTCATGTATTTCCTATCTATTCATTTCTCTCTGTATATGTTTATGTGAATATGTATTTATGCAGCAGGGTGGAAGTATATTTATTACTATATAATATACTATTTATTTTATTTTTTAAAAATATTTTCACATACATATACATTTAGTATAGAGCAAGAGTTATGAAATGGAGCCAGGGAATTCTATATATAACACTGATTATTTGAATTAATTTTTTGATTGCTTGATTAATTGGGAATGTGTAATAGCTTTTTTCAATTATGTGGTGTATAACATTCCTGCTGCTTGAGTGCAAAAAAATATTCCTTGAATGCAAAAGTCGAGGTACTGGATGCACCAGTAAACTTTTTTCTATCATTTCTGGTGTGGAGTGTGTTTTTTCAGGTCTATATTATAATATCGAATTCTACAAAGATGGAATGTTATAATATCGACCCCGTAATGTCGAACGCTGAAAACAGCAAAGGTGCAGGACACCAAATTCTTTCCCAGGGAAAGAATTTGGTGGGCCGTTGCTGTGGCTTTACTGTTTTCAGTGTTCTATATGTTGGAACGTTACGGGTCAGGTTCAGGTAAGTGTGCGATTGTGTGTAGGTTATGGTTAGGTGTGGGTTAGGTGAGTTAGGGTTAGGGAGTGGGTCAGGTAAATGTGCAGTTGTGTGGACGTTAGGGTTAGGGCACGGGTCAGGTGAGTGTGCGATTGTGTGTAGTTTAGGGTTATGGGTGGGTTAGGTGAGTTAGGGTTAGTGCGCGGGTCAGGTAAGGGTGCGGTTGTGTATAGGTTAGGGTTAGGGGGTGGGTTATGTGAGTTAGGGTTAGGGCGCGGGTGAGGTGAGTGTGCAATAATGACGGACCTTAGGGTTAGGTTTGGGTTAAGATAAGTGGATAGCTAGCAGTGTATGTAAAGTTTAGTTCAGGTTTAGGTGTAGGATTTTAAGTGTATGTGTGTGGATTGCTGTTTTTTGTGTGTGTTTGTGTTGTGTGTAGGTTTCTCGGAATAGCAAATTTTTCCCCTGGGAAAAAAAATTTGCTATTCTGACTGTTCGATGTTTTCAGATTTCAGTGTTTAGGGTTCGATATTATAACATTTGATCTTTGTCGAATTTGATGTTATAATATAGACCCGTTTTTTTCTGCTATATGAATATGTCATATATAATAATAGCACCTCTGATAAGTAGATAAGTCAGAAATACACATCAAATCAAAATATGTGTAAACATTAGAAGCTGAAGGTTAAGAAGATTGTCATTATTTCCAAGACTTTAGTTCACTTGATGTCATTTAGTTTCTAATAGTGTCATTGAATCTGCAGAATGTATGCATCTATAAGAGAAAATAGGCATTTTCAAAAGAGTTAAACACTTTTATCAGAAGTAATTATTTACCATTTAAAGTATCTCATGAAGGATAACAGAATTTCAAGAGAAAAGAATTCTAAGTACAATCATTTAACAAGTTCAAAAGGTCAAATGATGTCATTACTGTTGTTTCCTCAACCTGCAGCTTCATAAACTTGTTAAAATTATTTAAATAGGCTCATGCACAACAGAAGTTGTCTCTAGTGAAGAAAAAAGGAAAAAAAGCATTTTTGGCAGGAAATTTAGATCTTGAAGCTTTTAGAGTTTACAGAAAAAAAAAACACTCAGGCTGCCTTGTCAGTAGGGTTTATATCAGAACATCGGAGTAGTAAAACTTCGAATGTTATACTATCGAACCCAAAACAGTGAACGCTGAAAATAGCAAAGCTGCAGAACATCAACTTATTTCCTAGGGAAAGAATTCGGTGGGCTGTTTCTGCCACTTCGCTATTTTCTCCACTGTGGTGCAAAGGTTATGGACCAGGTTAAGGTAAGTGTGCAAACTGACTGGGTTAAGGTGAATATGGGAATGGGATAGTTAGGGAACTTTGGGTTAGGGAGCAGGTAAGGTGAATGTGTGATAGGGGCCTTAGGGTTAGGGAGCGGGTATGGTGAGTGTGCGATAGTTATGGACCTTAGGGTTAGAGAGCGGGTAAGGTGAGTGTGCGATAGTTATGGACCTTAGGGTTAGGGAGTGGGTAAGGTGAGCATGTGATAGTTACGGACCTTAGGGTTAGGGTTTGGGTTAAGGTAAGTGGATAGATAGTAGTGTATGTATGGTTTAGTGTAGGGTTAGAAGTAGAATTTTAAGTGTAAATGTGTGGATTACTTTTTTTTGGTGTGCTTGTGTTGTGTGTGTTTCTTGGAACAGTGAATTTTTTCCCTGAGAAAAAATTTGCTGTTCTGAGCTTTCGATTATATCACATTTCGAAATTCCAAGTTCGAGCTTATGGTGTTCGATATTTTGGGATTTTGATTATGTGATATAAACCCTGTCAGTGCATGTCATGAATCTCCACAATGAGAACAATCACACAGACCACCAGTTTCCTCACAAAACATCATCATGAAAAAATTAACCCTTTCATATAAAAACAGCTATTTAGAAGTAACAACAGCTGCCTGAAATCAGAAATCCTATTATAACATTTCAATCATTTACCCACAAGTTAACCATGCCAAAGAGAGAAAAAAGGAACCTAGTACATAAACAAAGAGTCTAAAACATCTAGTTAGAAACACTAATCAGAAACATCTTGTTACCCCACCACTGACCCACTAGAAAAGATGCATTTTGGTAATAAGTCAAAGTATACTATTATTGAAGAATTAGAAGACATACATGATTTGTAGTTATTTAAAAGGGAAAATATGTAAAGTACTTATAATGTGAAAAAGAGAGAAAATGAGCATTGGTAACAAAAAAGAATAGGAAGAAAGAAGAGAGAGAGAGAAAACGTTATTTAAATACTTAGTACTATACATAACTAGAAGTAGATATAGAAAGGAAAAGAGAAAGATTATAATAAAAATGATTCACATTACCTTACAGCATAGAGACTTTCCGGAATGAAATCTATTAAGATTCATGAAACAAAGCATTTAAACTTAGAAGGAATGTATTCATTTGTCCTTTAGTTTCTTAGTTTTGTTTGCTCCTTCCTTTACAGACCATACATTTTTTGTTGCCTGTCTCTTCAAACTCTGGGATGACCATTCCATTTCTTCTATGTCCGACAGTATTTTCTTCTTTTGGATAAATGCTACTGCTTATTGCAGGGAATCAAAGATCTTCACTCCTTCTAGCAAAGTGATTTTTATTCTTGCAAGAAAAATAATTTGAGCTTTAATATTGGCTTTTTTCAAGGACTTAATTAGAGGAATACACTCATTTCTTCTGGATATGACTGTAGAGATGTAGTCATTGTCAAAATGAATAACTTTTTCTCCCATCTTGATAGAGGAATTAGTCCAAGCTGATTTCAGCACTGAGTCCTTGTCTTGTGAGGAAAGAAATCTAACTATTATAGATCTGGGGTTGAAGGAACACAGAGAGGAAGCTGGATTTCCCAGAGACCAATGAGCCCTCTCAATTCCAAAAGAGAGGGATTCAGCCATGTTTAGTGCTGATGAAAAACACTTATTGAGGAACTGAATCATGTTAGCACCCTCTTCTTTCTCAGGAATTCCATATATTCTTATGTTATTCCTCCGTGATCTACTTTCAAGGTCTTCCAGTTTCTCAATCAGCCTGGTGTTTTGTTTCAGAAAAAAATAATTGTGATGCTCATTTTTTGTCAGTCTAGTATCTAGGTCAGTTACTGTTTTGTCTAAGACAAGAATCTGTTCAGATTGCTTTTACTATTCCATTTAGAAATTCCAATTGTTTACTGCATTCTTGTTTGACAATATCCATCTTGTTTTTGAATTTATCCATTTTTAGTGACAGTTCTTGGATGTTTGTTGTTATAAGATGTAATTCTTTCTTCACTGCACTGTGTGGGTTCTTTGAGTTGCTCATCATGAGATCTCCAGTAGAAAACATCTTGACAGGAATAGGAATAGGAATAGTTAAAAAATTCTCTTGACTATGTATTAATTTTTAGAAAATAATAAAGACTCTATATTAATCTAACTTTTAGTATACTTTTAGTTAGATTTTCTAAAAATTAAAGTATATTTCCTGTCAGGATATTAAAATCTAAGCAGCGCTATGGATTTCTGCTGCTGTCAGACTGGCATCTTGGCCATGTCCCCGACTGATGTAATCTTGATAAATTACAGAAAAGTATTTTTTGAGGTAAATTAGGAGCTGCATAGAGAAAAACTTAAATGAGGGATTTGAAAAGGATATTATAAAGGGCAGATTTATAGTGCTGAAGGATATAATGATTAGGAATTAAAAGTAAGTGAGGATTTAGAAAAGTGGTTTGAATTTAAGAAGAAAATTACAGTTGAAGTGGTCATTTAATAAACAAGAGAACTAAAAAGATATAAAGAGCTGACTCACGTGGTACTAGAAATGTAATATAGTTGTTCCATAAAAATAACTTATTTTTAACAGACCTTTTCATATTTGATTAAAAACAAAGATGCCCCCAAAATCCTGAGTAGGGGGGCTAATAATTCCTTTTTACAAAAATATGGTTAAATCATACAGACAAATTGCTTCAGCTGAAAATCCATTTGAAATCTTTTCAACATTAACTGTCTCATATTTTAAAAAATGATGGAAATCTAGTTTGTGTTTACTGTTCCAATGTGTGTACATTTCTGTGTATGCTGTAACTGATACACTTAACCATTTCATCATATCATTGAAAATATGTTCTGTAAGAACTCAGAATTGTTCTTGGTATCAGTAGACATTGATGCTACATTTGACAATATAGCTATGTACAGTCAGTTCATGTAATTTCAGCTCTGTATAGCTTGACATGGGTGCAGGTTAAGATATCAAGAAAGGGGCTTCTAACATCAAAATGTTGAAACAAACAAAAAGTGAAACAAAGCTGCATCCTTACCTTATGATTCAGAGGAGATAACTTCTGACGTTGTCAAGATAAGCAATGAGCCATATGCATCTAGAAGCGATGCAGGTAACTTATTAATGATACTAAGTTCATTAGAAACATGGAAGAAGAAAATTGTATGTCAGAACAAGTTCGTGACTAATGACAATCTTTCAAATAATATGGCAAAATTAAAATTCATAATTCATTATAAAAAGAATATTCTCAAATAATGACTCCTGGAATATGCAAAGGGAATATTTAACAGCAAAAAATGAAAAAAAAAGTGAAGCATCTGTATCGATGTTGCTATGGAGTAACGTTTGTATTGCTATCAATAAAAGTAATTATAGCAAAACTTAGTATCTGCAGGGGAGGAAATATGACATGAAGAGAAGTTATGAGAACCATTCAAAAGACATAATGCTTAGTGAGAGTATTCCACACTTCCGAAGATTAATCAGGAGAGGAGTCGTGGACTGCACCCCCACACCCACCCCAAAGACTACAACAGAATAAATGCAGCATCCAGCCTTGCAAATGTGTACAAACTTGTCTTTCATTCAGTGTAAGTGGAATTTACTTGTTTGTTCTGTTGTCTGTTGTTGATCTGTTGAAAATGATACCAAGTTTAATGTCTCTTCTCTGCTTGGCCAGTACTTGGTGGGCTACTTTTTGGCTTTTTTAACTAGAATCAAAAATAACCTCCCCTGCACCTCAATCTTTGCCCTCCCCTTCCATCTAATTGATGAGCTACACTTGCGGACAACCTGTAGAGAATCTCCTTTTACTTCTATAGGCAGCTCTATGTTGGTTTGCTTCTTCCATTTTCCATTTCCTGAAGTTTTCACTAACTAATGAACAAACAGCTTCTACTCTGAGCATTAAATGTCATTAGCTTTAAAAGTAGTTAAGAAAAAGTTATTTTCTCATTTTTCCAAAACTTCTTTTTCCTAACTACCTCAGTCTGCTGCCTCTCTCACACATCGTTGTAGTTCCTATACTCATAATGCACTTAAATCTCTTCTTTCTCCTCAACACTTCAGTAAAAATGTATTGCCTGTTACCTGCACCGATGAAGGGTATCACCTGCACTGATGAAGGGTATCACCTGCACTGATGAAGGGTATCACCTGCACTGATGAAGGGTATCACCTGAAAGCTTTGCATTTTACATTTTGTGTTTTAATAAAAGGTTTGGCTTTTCCTAAGTCAAAGTTTTGTTTTTTTATGCTTGGCATTGGTTTACTTTCATCTTGGTTTACCACAATAACAATCCAGCCTTTTTGTTTGATAGTATTTGTTTAGGCTGGCAACTTTATTTAGAAATTGCCCAACATACTGACAGTCCTTTTGTTTTATGAATTGTTTTTACTTTTGGACAAAAATTATCATGAACTACATAAAGAAGCACAACACTGAAAATACCAATTAGACTGAAATAGAAAGCATTTATTGGGCCTATTTCTAAGTCTTTCTAAGCCTTCAAAAACAATCATAAGATAGCTGGTTAAATAAACATGACATCATTGAATCAATGTTGTTTCATAAACAAGATTACAGAATTATAAAACATTTAAACTACCGAGCTTACTTATATGTTCACAGGCCATTGGTATATATTAGGCTAACGAATACCAGGGCCTTTATAAGCCTAGTTGTGCAGTCCAGCCCAGGTGTGTTCCTATGTTTAATGGACATTTATTAGGAGGGAGTATGTTAGTGAGGAAATTTCTACAGGTTATGAGGGGGTATGTCAAATCAAGCATTACTGTGTGCCTCTGTCTATCAGAGACACATGGGCCAGATCTGGGGTGCATTTCCAATTTCCTATCCATTGATCAAGGCTACTATTAAATAAGGTTAGAGATGGACTCTGTTTCACATGGATGGGAAGTCTCTTCCAGAGTGTGGGTATCCCCTGAGACACGTACCGTGTCTTGCCAACATGTCTTATTTATGCCACAAGCAAAATTTATATCCTTGAATCTAGTGGTTCTGATGCTGTTTGTTTTATGGATATGCAAAAGGTCCATCAGAGCTGTTTCCAAGGATGCCTTGTATACAGGTAAAGATCTCCTGTCAGTAACCTGCAGGACACAGAGTATAGTGATAAGGCTTTAAGGCAGATGATCAATGTGTTTACACCTTGGATTCTCCTGGTAAGGAGCCTTTGTGGGCATTCCAACTGTTGTATAGGTCTGGTCAGATAGATGCCAAAGGGGCCATTATAGTCAATGATGGGACTGATAAGGCATGAATAAAGTAGCACCATGACTTCCTTGGACTTGGATGCCATGCCCTTACTTTTAAGTTGAGAAGTATAGAATGATTTTCTTTTTACCCTAGCCACATGTTTGGCAAAGGCCTGATTACTGTCTTTATACATTCACAGATCCCTGACTACCATGGCAATCCTTAGGGATGTATTTTTCAATGGAGTAATTAGCCTGGGTGGCAATTTTCCCAAAAGGCACTATGATACATTTCTTAGCTTTCTGTTTTAGTCCTTGACTCTGCTGTCCTATGTACAATAAATTTGATTTCATTATATAACAACTTGGTATATAAAGACTGAACCATGTTGGTTTTATCAAGGTTAAAATGTAACAATACTGTTGTATCAAAGTAAACTGAGATTTGAACTTCCGAGATGGATATGAACAAAGCCTTTATGTCATGATGCCAGAAGCACAAACTAGCGGTATCCAAAAGCCTTTGCACAACACAAGCACAAGTCCAAAAAGCATAAAATAAGCAAAGACTAGGCCCCAAGTTCTCCAATGAACCTTAAAACACTTTTATTCGATCAAAACAGACACACAAGAGCTTTCACATAAATGCTTCCTCAGGTGTATGTCATAATTAGTAAAAACACTCTTCTTATACCTTAGAATAATGGTCATCTGACCTTTTCATGTTTTGAAAATTTGAGAGGAGGTGACATAAGGGGGAGGACTGAGAGCTTAGAGGCAGAATGGATAGTTATAGTATGTTTTAAAATTATATGTATTGTTTGTTTTTAAATGAAGCACTAGTTATAAGATATGTATACCTTTAAATAGATATGAAAAGGTCAGATGACCAAATACAATATTGTACTGAACATTTTTCTGATTAAAACAATACAAAGCCTCAATTTTCCTTAACAGTTGAAGCCATATTTCATCACTAAATTCAGAATGTAAACAAAAAAAAAAATCCCACTTCAATTTACCAGGAAAGCACTTATTTTTCCTTTTATTAATCAATGTTTTGTGCATCACTAATTTTTTTTCTTAATACCAAACAAAATCGACTTGTTATCACATCTATCTAAACTATCTGGCTGTTGGTGCAGAGGTTAAGGCTGCAAGCTATAGTTCCTATAGTCCAGGAATTGATTTCCTCAGCTCTTGTTTGCCTACTGTGTGATATTCAGAAACTCACTTAACTAAATACCACTCTGGGGTCTTCCCTGAAAAGAGATTCTTGTGTCTAGTGGGCCTACCTGATTTAAAAATAAAGTTACTATAAGTAGTAGGAGTAAATGGGTTTTGGGCTTTTCTATGCAGAAGACCTATATGTTAAAACAAGGCCTATATAGTGCTTGTTTTAACATAGTTTTTTTCATATTCTTCCCACACTACTTCTGTATATTGTTGATAGTACCATGTAATGTAAGGTGAAAAATGACTGATTTTAGCATTTTCCAGGGTAGCTTAAATGTATTTGTTACAAAAATTAACTTGTTTAGAGTATAGAAGAAAATAACATGTAAAAGGATTTGGATTATAAATGCTCCATAATATGCATAAAGTATGCATTCTTAAAAAAGTTTAAATATTTATATACAAAATTGTCATTATATTGAATAGTGACTAAATGTACAATTGTACATGTTAGAATATATTACAAAATATCTGTAAATCACAATCCTCCTTTCTGTACTGGAGCGGACAGTACCGATCAAGGTATTCTAGATAAACCTTGTCACCAAAAAATAAATGTCAGTATTGCTTTTTTTGGACTATTATACTAGTTATTCGATGGAGGAGTTAATAAGTTGGGAAAAAGAAATACTATTAAAGGTAGTATTACCATTTTAATAACAATTAATAAGCTAATCATAGAAACACAGTTAGCTTTTACTGAGTAAAGTCTTTCATTTAATTGTCTGTGATACTGTTCATACGTTTTCATTATTATATTATCATATTGAAAGATATAAGTAATACAAAGAAAAACAAATTCCTCCACTATGCATATTGTGTTAGTTATTGATAAGTATTTCTATGTAGTGCTAGAATTAAATTCTATCCTTTCTGATTTATTACAGTTAATAGTGCATCTTAAAATCTGATGTATGTTATCAAATATTTCTTGCAGTCTTATTATATTATTGTCATACTTCATGGTTTGTTTGTTTGTGTCTTTCGGCTTTACCCGGTTAGGGGTCACCACAGCGGAACTCTGGTCCGCTAATGATTGGCAGTAGAGTTTTATGTGCTGGCTTGCCAGGCCTAACGCACAACCTTCAATGAAGGAACGCCCGTTCATGCATGTCGCCACACGGAAGAGGCTCTAACTGAGAATCGAACGGGCAAAGTCTAACTGTGAGGCGACAACACTACAGCAGCACCACCATGGTAATAAGTTCAAAATCATCTGCATAAGCTATTTTAATAATATGTTTATATTAAGAATGACAACAATATTTTTTCCATTTTATATAATAATAAATTTATTAGAATAACAAAAAAAGAAGATAATGGACATTTCTGTCATTCACCAGTAATCAAATGAAAAATTTTAGATAATATATTATTCATTTTCAGCTTTAGGTATGTGTGACAATATAAGTTTTTGATTATTGACATTTTGTGTGATAATGAATAATATTCTAAGACTGTCCAAATAAATTTTCAGTTTAAAATATCAAAACATTAAGAGGCATCACATTTCAAAAGATCATCTCTAATGTGTTTACTGTGTTAGGAGCAAAATATCACAGCTTGTAATAATTTATTTTCTTACTCCATTGTTCTTCATGGAGGAAATCCAAACTGAGATTTTTATTAATAAATTATCTAATGGTATTATTGCTTTTATCAATAGCTCTTGAAATTATACGATAATCTATATTTAAGTTGTGTCAATAGTGAAGAGGCGATGAAGCATCTTTATTTTTTTAATTAGTACTATTATTGCTTCTTGCACAGAAGCTAGAATATGTCAATTTAGTATACTATTGTAACAATTGCAATAAATATGGTGCTAATTCATGTGTAAGGTAAAATTTAGCTAGGATGCTGATCAGACCTGGGTCCCTTATTCTTCTTTAAGCAAGCTATACTATCAATAATATCTTGAAGATTAATTTTGAAATGAGAAAATTCAGTTTTAGGAGATTCAAAGATTATTTATCTAATGGGTCATCATTTGAATCTTATTTGAATTATATATATATGTTTAAATTAATCATTCATTACCTCTTCCAGCTCTTTATGAGAACTGCACATCTTACCTCAGGCATTAAGTACATACTTTATGGTATTACAAGTCTGAGATTTCCTACATTAAGAGGCCAGTGGTTTAACAATTTTATTACTATACAGATAGGTTATTTAAAGTGCAAATTAGTCTGAAATTGTTAGACTTATTCTCATAGATTTTTCTTTCCTCCATATATTTTTCTATATTGCTATGTACTTATCAGAGTTTAATGTCACCCATTGATTTAGTCTACTCCAAAGGTCATCCAATTCTCAGATTTTAAAGTGTAAACTTTGTAAAAAAAATGTGCTAATATTAATTAATTGACCTGAGATGTATGTCTTATAGGCATCACATTTAAATCTATAAGAAACACATGAGTCCTCATTGGTTATCCAATATTATCTTATAAATCCACTAATAACTTCATTAAGGTCACTATTTGCAAACCAATCTGCAATCATTTTGTACCATTCAAATGATTTTTAAAAGGAGGACGCCTTAGTCAACAAAAGGATATGGCATGATAATCATATAAAAGACAAATATGTTATTCCTAATAGTAATTCCAATTAGCAAGTATTGAGAAACTAAAAATAAATTATTCTATATATAATTTTAAAACTTTCATACTATGAGTAAGTTCCTTCTCATTAAGATTTCTAACTCTCCAAATATCCAGTAATTCTTCATGACACATAAATTTACATAATAATTTTCCATGAAAAATTGATAAGCCTCTTTCATAGGTAAAAAGTTCTATCAAAGTCAGGGGGGCAGATTTAATAAACCCTACACCATCCACTACGACCATGTATGCATTGTGGCACGATGGGCACACAATAGCATACCATTTTTGATTCAGGAAGTGGCTCCACACAGTGTAGAGCAGTGCAAATTTGGTAAACACAGTGTTATGCTAATTATAGCATAAGCAGCTGAACTGTACATTAATCAACCAATCCAAGATGGAGGAGCTATTCAACAAGCTATAAAGCAACCATGTGGAATCAGTGCTGGTTTTTCCTGTGAAATCCAAAACCTACTGGAATACAGCCACAGAAAGGAGTCTACACAGAAAGAATATTAGGGGCTGTTGTTGCTTTAATTCATGTGTACATGCTACAGGCTGAAGTCTGTGCTGCTGTTGCTGCTAATAGACCACGGCCAAGAATCAGAGAATATTTTAGACCCCATTTAACGTAACACAATCTGCATGAGGTGGAAATTATAGAGTGCTACAGGGTGAATAGATACATGCTACGGGACCTCTGCAACCTCTTTCGTCCTCAACTCAGACCAAGGACAAACTGAAGGGAACCAATACTGGTGGAGACAAAGGTATGTGTAGCACTTAGAATTTTAGCTATAGGATCTTTTCAGAGACCAAGAGAGGGTGCCACAGGCATCAATATCCAGGATCCTCTATCAATTACTGAATGTTATGCTCCAACATTCCAGTGACTCCATATATTTGCCCCATACACCTGAGGACAGGGCCACAAGTATGCAGGAGTTCTACCCTGTACCACATTACCCACACAAGTACTGGGTGCCATAGACTGTACACATGTAGAAATTAAAGCACCAGCAGGGGAACAGGGAAGGGTGTATATAAATAGAAAGAGCTTCCACTCCATTAACTGCCATGCTGTGTGTAATGCTAAGGGAATCATCTTGAATGTGTGCGCTGGCAACCCAGGCAGTTACCATGACTCACATATCTGGCACAACTCCAAACTGTATGAGATGTTTACTAGGGGTGATATCCCATAGGGTCATTTACTGGGGGATGCAGGTTGTGCACTGGAACCATGGCTGATGACACCCATCAGAAATGCACACGCACCAGCTGAGGAACACTATAATGAGACACATGGTCAAACCAGAAATGTCATAGTGTGTGTGTCTGAGCTGATGAAGTCACGGTTTGGGGCCTAAATACATCTGGGGTGAGCCCTGGAGTACAATCCACGTACATGTACTGAAATCTTCACTGTCTGTGCCATGCTTCACAACATCGTCCTGAGAAAACAGCTTCATCAAGGTTACCACAGCCACACCCAGGTGAGGAGTCAGAGGGGGAACCAGCAGCTGCTGTGGATGTAGGCAAACATGCCTTTGCATTTGCTAAGAAGCAATGCATAACACACTCACTCATCACCTAAGGGCCTAAAACCTTCATCCTATGCACATACATGCAGTAAAATTAATGCCAGGTAATGCTCACAACCTTTATCTACCCATGTAATGGCTGTGTACTCCTAGCACTAGAAGGATTCAGCCCTGAAGTAAAATTGTATCATCTGCCAGATTTGCAAGGTAAGTGCAGAACCTGGAATATTTAAAAAAAAGAGATCTTGGAACACAGGTTGACAGCAACCTCTCTTTTGACCACCACATTACCACTGTGTTCAGAAAGTCCTTCTATGTGGCACATCTCATTACTAAGGGTTTTGCATCCAAGAAGAAAGAAGTCATTGTCTCCCTCTACTCTTCCCTCATTGGGCCAATCATTGAGTACAATGCCCGATTTGGCATGTGCCTCACTAAACACCTGCAACAACTGGAGAGGCTGTAAAAGTACCTCACAAAGAGGATCCCAGGCCTTAAACACTTGTCCTACATGGACAGACTCAAAAAACTCCAACTATTCTCTGTCTCATATCGCCTACTTAGAGGCAATCTCTGCTTGACTTACAAAGCCATGTCTGACCCAGCTCTGTTATAAATGGTACATCTAAAGAAATCCCAATACCACAACACCACATGCTCCAGAGACCTCAACCTTATTACCACAATCAACAGAACCTGCTGGAGGGACAGGTTCATAACTCAGAGACTGGTCATGCTATGGAATAGACTTCCCATACAAGTCAAGCAGAGCACCTCAGTGGCACTCTTCAAAAGAAATCTTGATGAGTGGATGGGAAATAGAAAATTCACCCCAGGGATCACTCCAGTGGCTTTACTCAACAGAGGCACGGGGAGCTAAGATTGAATAGCACAATGCCAGGGTAATGCTATGGGCTATGCTTGTAAAGGCTCCAGGGCCATTAGCCTAGTACACACCTATGAACCTACGAACAAATGGATGGCATATCCTTGCATACTGTTACTTGGTAATGTAAGTAAGTAAAAGGTGGTTGATTTGTACAGAATGACTTCAACATTTGACAGCAGTGACTTATGTGAATACATGTGTCCTCTATCAAGCAGTAGGTCTCTGGCATCAAAAGTTCACACATTCATACCTCTCAAAGGTACTGATGGTCACCAAATGTCCCCAGTTTGGCCTCATACCTTTGTACTGGCAAATCATTAAAGGACCACTATGGGGAAAAATAAAAAAAAACACTTCTGTGCTATCTTTTCTTGAATTTCTACACATTGCTAACTGTATTCATCAGAAAGTAGTACTCAGTACTAATTGTCTTGTCTTTGTAACCCTCAATGTCCTTCTGGGGGCAGACATCCTGATCAGAGCTGCTTTCTTCTGAAGCTAAATCTTTCCCAAGGTGCATTGTGATGGCACAGTTGTTGAGATTATAACACCCATGTCTGGGCTGTCACATCTCAGTTCCATAGTGCACTGTGATGGCCCAGTTGTTGGGATTATAACACCCATGGCTGGACTGTCACATCTCCATTCTATTCACTTAGAATAGAAGAACAGAGAAGCAGTGCTAATTCTGAGAGGCTTTGATACGAGTATCACTTACTGTTCTGCAGTGCCTCTAACAAATGTTTTTCCTACTGATGTGTTACACAATCTATGAAAAAAAGAATCCAGAAACATCAACTCATTACTAAGATAATAGACTTGGGGGGGGGGGATACTGCTTTTGTGTGCATCAGTTCCTTCACAAGTTACTCCTCCCATTTTCCATCCCTCAATAAGCCACAGTATCACATATCCTGCCCTGCAAGATTTAATTAATTATACTCTAAATTGGCCCTAGGCATGAGTGCGTATGTGTATGTGCTTTCCGTGGAAGGTTGGGCGCCAGGCTGGCAACTTGACACCGTAAAACTCTACTGCCAATCATGAGCAGACAGGTGATGTGCTGTGGTGACCCCCAACCGGGAAAAGCTGAAAGAAGAAGAAGTCACCTATGCATTACAATAGACATCAGACAGAACTGCTTGTGTGGTGTGCCAGTAAAAGTGTTCCCTCATCTCTCTTCCTATTCATGTCATCTGAATTGCACTTTCACAGTAAATAATGTTACCAAATGCTTGTATCGATCCTTAACATGCAGGAGTCTAAGTATTCTAGAAACTGTGGTCTACTCTATTAGAATTCATATGGGCTTTTTACAGCTGTTGGTATGTCTGCAAGCAAAATGCTCTTATCAGCCTCCCCAAAGCCTTCTAAACTTCTTAACTCACATATTTCCAAGTGTGTTTGTGACTGCAGCTAAATGCTACTATGCCCCAAGGACTGAATCAATATACCAGTATTAATTATGTTTTAAAGTTAAGAAGTTTAGAAGGATTTTAATGAATTAATAATTTAATTGGCACTAATCATTGTGTATCACATTGATTTAATTCTGTATATAAGGCATGTGCAGTTAGAGTTTGTTAGTTCTGAAAAGTCCCTATGAGAAGTTGGGACAAAAGTGCTTAATACAGTTCAGTAAAGTGGATTTTTATTTTTTTTCCTTGGTTGCACATATCCTGCTTTTATCTGAGCCATTTTTGTGGGCTGCTACCATGAACGACACCCATTTAGTTGGTTCTAGAACTGGACAACTTACACCTTGCTGCACCATTTTATCCAACTGAGCTCTAACTTTATTCTGCATAGCTTTTGGAACTTTTCTTGCCAGTATGACCACTGGACTGGCCTCTGGGTTTAACTTCACAGAATACACAACTGGAAGTTTGCCCAACTTATGATCAAAAACATCAGCATACTCTGAGAAAATAGCTTCAGTAAAATTGGAACTAAGATATGCGCTTATATGATGAACTTCTTTGGTAAAAGAAAGCAAATTCATTGTCAAACTGCTCTGAGACCCAATAATGACTGCACAGGTCTTTGTTTGGACTACATAGAATAACAAGTCGTAACAGTTCTTAGCCAAATAACATGGAAGCACTGCTGAGCCTTTGGTTTCAATTTATTCACCTCCATACGCAACAAGTTTCGCACAACCAGCCACATTGAGCTGTTCATTAGTTCTCACCTTAGCAAATGTGTCTGCTGACACGACATTACACTTTCAGCCAGTGTCTACTTTAAGCTCAGTGGATTTACCGTTGATCTGGACAGTACAAAACATTTCATTCTTTGCAAACAAATTTACTGCATCAACCTTTTCACAAGTTACTGATACACCATCTATGTATAAAGTAGAATTTCAGCTCTCTATATGATCAACTTGCTTTTTCAAATGACCCTTCTTTATAACTGTGTGAGGTTTACTTGAGTTGTAAAACTTTTGAAAATGGTTCCATTTTTTTACACTTGTGACATTGCTGACCAAATGCTAAGCTTTCTCTCTTTTAGATTCATGATTGGCACCACAATTGTGACAGTTAACAATAAAGCTGGATTTGGGTTTTGCTGACTCACCCTTGTACTGCACTGAACATGTCCTTTTTTAGAACTTGCTAACTTGGAAAACAATGGGGTCTTCCAAGAAAACAAAAAAACACACAGCCCAAGCTGCAAATTGAAACAATAGCGAACACATAAATGCACAGAACACAGCAAAGACTGCAACAATAAATCCTTTAATGATTCTGGTACCTCGGCCTTTGCCTTCTCACCGAATACTTTACACATAGAAGCAGCATTGTTTAAGCATCACTTAATGATGCTTAATTAACCAATTATATAATTTCAATGTTAAACAAAATAAATATACATCTCAATCCCTTTATATTTTAAACATTTGTTGACATTTGTTAAACACTTCCAATATATAATTCATTGTTAACTTAGTTACCTCAATAAATTATCAAAAATACAATGTAAAATACATCATAATTTCAGTAAAAATGTTCTTATATCTATAATTCAAGATTCTTGCCATTAGGATAAAGAGTATTATAATTAATAATAAACTTGGACTCCATTCTCAATAAGCTTTGTTGAAAATTAATGTTGCTTGACCCCACCCCATAATGTCTGGCAATTACACTAAAAATAAAACCTTCTGTCAGTCCTTCATGTTTCATATGAAAATGTTGGGCTACAGGGCTATCCAACCTAACATTTCTTATGTCACCAAGGTGTTCCATGATTCTGAATTTAACCTTACGTTTAGTCTGTCCGAAGTACCATTTTGGTAACGGACAGTTACAGCCGATCACGTAAATAACTCCAAAGGAGTTACAGTCAAAATGATCAATGGCCTTGTAATTTTTTAAACTGATCATCTTGCCATCCAAATTTCTAATCTTCTCACAAACTTTACATCTTCTGCAGGCATAAGCACCTGCATTTACTGCCTCCTTCCTTTTACTCTTGCTTCTTAACATCTCTTTTAGATTTTGAAATCTTCCATGGGAAAAAAATAACCTTTTTAGGTAATATATCATTTAAATTTTCATCTCTGCTAATAATAGGCCAATAAGAATTCATCAAATTTTTTCAAATTCCAATGAGAACATCCTTTGTGATCTTCAAGTTTGAATGCTCGCTGTACTTTATTTTTTGCTTCCCTAATTAACTCACGGGAATATCCTCGAGCATATAACTTCTCAAAGACACGGTCAAACTCAAATTTTAACCTATTTTTTTCAGAAGAATTGTTTGCAATGCGCTTGAACTCCCCTAGTGGCAGAGATTTAATAAGATGAGAACTATGCATGCTGGATGCATGTAAAAAAATATTTACAGCAGTAACTTTGTAAAAAGGCTTATACTGCACCTTTCCATCCATGCCCACATAAAGTTCCACATCTAAAAATTGTAATCCTCTTCCACCCATAATAAAGGTAAAATCCAACCCACATGGATTATCCTTCAACTCAGTAAAAATAATAAATCATCAATGTACCTTTTGTATTTTACCACCTTTTTGTGGAAGAAATCAGTTGGATACAAAAACATATTCTCAAAATGAGCCATAAACAAAATAACGTATGATGGAGCAAACGACACACCCATGGCTGTACCTTCTTTTTGAAGAAAAAATTTATTGTCAAACTCAAAATAATCAAGTCAGACAAAATTCCAACAGACTGATTATGTAAGTCGTGCGTGGACCCTCACCTAACATCCTAGAAACTGCCTCTAGACCCCAATTAATTCTATTGCAAGTGTAAAGGGATTTGATGTCAACACTGACCCAATAGAAATCATCCTGCCAAAGAATCCCCCCTACACAATCACAAATACCTTTAGTGCTCTTAACATGAGAGGGTACTCTAGAAAGGTGACATTTCAATAATGAGTCCAAGAGGATACCCACATTCTGCAAATAAGCACCTTTCCCCAACACTATCGGTCGTCCTGGTGGATCCCTTAAATTCTTATGGATCTTTGTAATAATAAAATTTTTGCATCTTTAAGATGTTTAATATAAAGTTTTCTAATGTCTGCTGAAACAAAAAATCCCAAACGTTCACAGTTCAAGTAAAGCAGTGTTGAATTCTGGCAAAGGGTTGGTGGGTAATCTTACATAAGTATTATTATCAGACAATAACCCATTGGCAATGGCATTGTATTTTTCTCTTGATAAAATTACCCAATTTCCCCCTTTGTCAGACTGTGTGAATACATAGTTTTCGTTTAACCCTCTTAGCTCACAAAGAGCTAACCATTCTTTCTTAGACAAGTTAAACTGCTTATTACTTTTTTTATAAGTACCTAATTCACTTTCAACTTGTTTGCACAATGTTTTTTCAAACACATTAATACTAGTAGTTATTCTAGGGGGAACAAAATCACTTACATGGGGCACTTTGGGTACTTCAAGTCTCCCATATCCCGTATGAAACTCAAAACCTAAAGCAGTTTCGTCACACACATTTTCATCTAAAAAAATGTTTACTAACTCATTTTCATATATAGACATATCCAACAAAGAACTCTCCAACAAAGAAACATCACTAGAATTTGTAGAAGTATTCAATATTTCCGCCCCCTTATTATTGGCAAAAAATGCCCTTAAATGTAAATTTCTACAAAATTCTTTGATTTCCAAAATTATATCCGCCATGGAGAGAATATGGGTCGGTATGAACTTAGTACCTCTATGTAAAACATTTTTTATGTCATCATTCAACCATAAATTTGATAAATTTATAATACTCAAGTCATCACCTACGTGTGTCCTTATGAAAGAAAAAGTCATAGTCCACACTCGCATCTACACACGATAAATATCGTCGTTCTTGTTGTCCATACTTAAAGCCAGCAAAATCACCTCCATCTTCCCTTTCCCTGAAAACACCATCCGCGCCCTTTTCCTTCCACCGGACTCGGCTTAGAAGAAGGAGTTGTGACATTTGAACCACTGGGTAAAGGACTGGTTTCTACATTCAAATTGTCAAAGGAAACACTTTTCCTACCCACCGATGCTGTCTCTGAAGATGAAACCGAGGACTCTCACAAACCGTGAGTTTTGTTACTCCTGGAACCAGATCAATCACACCCCCTCTTAAAATTATATTGCCAGGAAAATATTTTGCCAGTCTTATAATCATTGGAATCATGTACAAATTTCTTCTTTTGGCACTGAATAACCTCCAACTTGATTCTGGATACTGATGTCTTCCAAGAAAACCCATAGGGATTGCATCTGCCATGTGCTTAGGCATGCTTCTGCTAGCCACATGTTGCTTGCTGTCTACATTTGCTCTGCAGCCTGCTGAAACCATGCTCTTATCACTTGCAAGCATACTTGTGTGCCTTTCTGTAACTTCATGGATTTGACAAATCGCAATAGCTTTGCTCAACATTAAATTACTGTCATGAAGCAAAATCTTTCTCACTGCAGCACTATTAATACCACACACAAGCCTGTCCTTTATCAACTCATCTTTTAAGTCACAAAACTGACATGTTTTAGCTATGTTTCTCAGGTCAGTAATGTAAGCTGTAAAAGTTTCCCCTGGTTTTTGATCTCTTGTGTAAAACAAATGCCTCTCTAATGTAATATTTGTCTGGAGGTTACAAATGTCCCTGATCTTTTGCTTCAAACACTCGGGGTCCTCCCTTGATTCAGCCTGTACAACAATGTAACATTTTCACCTTCTCCCTCATATACTGCTGGTGCATACACAAATGAATGCTCTCTTTCAATGGCCTCTGACCCAGCTAGGTTTAGCAAAATGAATGCCCTGGTGTGTGCATCTTTGTCAGAATAAGCAGCTTGCTTAAAAATACCATACTCTTGCTTAAATATTCTCCAGTTCCCTGCAATATTTTGATCAAACACCAGTGGTAATGGTTTTCAAAATCTGTCTGCCATATTAACACATACAAGTGAAGGCTTTTGCAAGCATGCACGAACACACACACACACACACACACACACACACACACACACACACACACACACACACACACACACACATATACATATGCCAGAAATGTATGCCAGTATTTGTAACTATGTCCAGTAGCACAACAAGCCTCTGAATAACTGAACTTTGTGAAATAAGTCTCTTGAGCACTGTACAACTCTTGAAATGACTGTACTGTAAGAAATCACCTCTTATCAATGTAAGAAACATTTCAAAACAACTGTACTGTGTGAATAAACTGGGTAAAAGAAGCTCAGATTTAGAAACATTTCAAAGTAACTGCACTTTAAAAACAGTGCAAGAAACACTGTAATGGAGGCACTTTATGAATAGACACACCCAGCACAATAAATCTTTCAAAATGGCTGTATTTTGAATATACTTAATTAAAAAGTGGCACTTTGCACACCAATGAACTCTTCGGAATAAATGTGCAGTAATAAGCACACACTATCAGCACTTTGACACACTTTGAGATACTTTCAATAACTCTAGTTATGCCCTGAATACAATGTGAAACAGTAGTTATGCCAAAACACAGCACTTTGCCAAAAACATGCAGTCGCCTTGCTTTATTTATGCTTAATGTGCCCATTTTGCCTTCAGTATATTAGTTTTGCTCGTTTAATCTCTTTCCGTGCTCATTATACTTTTGCTGTGCTCGTCTTACTCTAAACATGCCCATTTTGCCTTAAACATGCTTGTTTTGCAATTCTGAGGTAATTCTGAACCCCTTATGTGCTTTTCTGTTAATCGTTTTACCAAATATCAAATACTTTCATTTTAAACATTACGTTTAATTAATAAACCTTTTGTGCCTCTCACTTGTTTAATAATGCAGTTTGTGCCCTTGTAATGCTCCATTTTATCTTTTTTATAAAATAAATCAGTTTTGCAAGTTTTCATTACCTTTGGTTCATTTCTGGCTCTTTCTCATGCTCGTTTCACTCATAGCTCTGAATATCAGTCTATGGAATCCCGCTTTTGAAACCATGTTTACTGAATATTTGCACTGATATAGTTTGCTGTGATTTAACTTGGCTGACTGGTTTCTCTTTTTCACATTGCTTTGTCTCCCTAACACACGCACAGCAACCGAGCCATCTCAGTTCAGTTCATTATTAATGTGTATGTACTGTTTGGAAAACAGGAATTACTGAGTGTATTCCAAGCTGAACAATTTTAAATTAAGCTTGCTAGACATGCTGTACTGCTTTGGTTGTTAATGTTCTAGCTCGTGTAACTAACTATGCATCTGATGCTGTACTCCAGTGCTAAGTAATGTTGATAAACATACTGGAATTTCATTTGTTTCTATTGTGTAACCACTACAATTTATGGCAGCACAAATGCAGTCATTGTGTACTTATACCCATAAAGGTGTACTCACACCTTTAACTAATAACTAAAGCTATGTCTTTTACTGCCCTGTACTTATCTATTTTACTTTCTTTTTTTTCCCTAGCTCTACAGCCATCTCCTGACCTCACTGCGCCCACCTCAAGCCAGCACTCGTGGTGGCCAGTCTAATTCCCTCTAGTGCCATGCATTTTAAAGAGCAGCTCTCCCAGAGTTGAACAAAGGCAAAAAATGTATGTATCTTTACAACTTTGCCTTCACGACTAGTATTAAGAACTGCTCTCTTCCAGGAGTGTAATTATTGATAAACCTGTCTCTCCCCTCCTCGTTAAGTATGATTGCTGCTAAGGCCACTTTCTCCCAGCTACATATATTTGCTTGGTTTTTACACTTTGTTGCTTGTCGTGAATTTATTAAATCTAGTGAGTTTTAGTAACACAGCGTGCTGCCTGATCCATACTTTTTTGTGTTCTCCCAGCTTTTCCAACCCCCATATTCTCCTGTTTTTCCCTCCATTCAGCTGTTCAATAGCTGTAGCTTACCCTAACATTATTTAACACTGTGCTTTACAGTGTTACTATTGCCAGCTATACTGCTTACCTGATTGTTTTTCTGTTCTTGCATGCTTATTCCTCTAGCTCAGCCCGCTCTGTTCACCTCTTCCCTTCGCACGGGCTTACTTCGCTTATCTACCCTACCCCTATTCCCACACACCCCAGATCAATTACATTTAGACCTACAATAGTTCCACCCCTCTCTTCCCAATCTGACCTCACTTCCCTTTCCCATAACCCATCCTCTTCCACCTGCCAACCTAGTCTTCCGATTTCACTAACATAGCATTTTCCCCACAATATATTGTGCCTCCATCCATATTCTCCCCTCCAATACAACACTTAGAAGTATTCATACAATGTCTCTCTTCCCCAACTTCCCACTTCATAGTTCATAGGTTCATAGGTAGGTACTAGGATATCGACCCTGGGGCCTATACAAGCTCAGCCAAAAAGGTACCCTGGCTTTTGCCACTCAAGAAAATTATTTTCATGTGCCACTGTCGAGCAGAGCCACAGAAGTGATCCCCATGGTGAATTTTCTGTTTTCCATCCAATCATCAAGATTTTTCTTGAAGAGTAATAATGAGGAGCTCTGTTTGATATAGAGAGGTAGTTTATTCCAGCGTATGGGAAGTCTCTGGGACAGGAATCTATCCCTCCAGCATGTTCTGTTTATTGTGGTGACAAGCTTTAGGTCCCGAGAGCGTGTAGCACGGAAGGATGGGGATTTCTTGAAGTGGAGCATGTCCAACAGCTTTGGGTTTGACATAGCTTTGTATGTTAGGCAGAGATCGCCTCTGAGTAGGCGATATGCGACGGAGTAAAGCTGGAGTTTTTTGAGACAGTCTGCATAGGGCATCTGTTTGAGGCTGGTAATCCTCTTTGTGAGGTATTTCTGCGGCCTTTCCAATTGTTGTAAATGTCTTGTGAGGTACATACCAAAAGGGGCGCTGTACTCTATAATGGGTCTAATGAGTGATGAGTAGAGGGAAACAATGACCTCTTTTTTTCTGGATGAGAAACCTTTTGTGATGAGGTGTGCCATGTAGAATGATTTCATGACTACTGTGGCGATGTGATTCTCAAAGGAGAGACTACTGTCCACCTGTGTCCCAAGGTCTGTTATCACACATTTGGTGTTAAGTATACTACCGCCTATGTTGTATTTCATGGGTACAGAGTTTTTAAGAAAGGGAATGACAACGCACTTTTTGGCATTGAGCTTGAGGCCATGGCTTTGACACCAGGTATCTGTCTCAGTGAGGCCCTTTTGTAGGATGTCCACATTGTTAGGAGTTTTGATTATGGCTCCTAGTTTGCAGTCATCTGCAAAATTTATTAGCCAAAGACCTTCTGTGTTAGCCTGTACTTCAGAGAACTAGATACCAAACAGGAGAGGACCCAGGACTGAACCCTGTGGTACTCCACTTGTCACTGGTCTGAAGTCAGATTTGGAGTCTGCTACTTTCACAGTGTGAGTTCTGTCAGTGAGCCAGTTGGCAACCCATCTTGTGACATAGGGATTTATACCTAGTTTAGTGAGTTTATCTATAATTCCAGAGTGGGGGATGGTGTCAAAAGCCTTGGCAAGATCTAGATAGGCTGTGTGAACCACCTTACCCTTGTCTACAGCTTTGGTGACTGCTTCAAAGAAGTCTATCAGGTTTAGGAGACATGATCTGCCTTTTACAAACCTGAACTGGGTGGGGTCCAGAGTTTGGAGATTACCAAAGTCTTTGTTTATAAGTTCCGTGATCATACGTTCCATGGCCTTGCAGACCAGGCTCATCAGGCTAATGAGGTGGTAGTTCCCAGGGTCCGTGGTGGCTCCCCGCTTGTGGAGTGGGATAACCATTGCTGTGCACCATTCAGCAGGCACAAAGCCTGAGGTGAGGCTATGATTGAACATGGTACTTACATGGGGTGCCAATTTGTTCTGTAGTTCATGTAGAATGCAGCCTGGGATGTTGTCTGGACACATGGATGCTGTGTTCTTGGCTTTGGAGAGTGTGGTTTCTACCTGTGCAGCCATGATTACAGGAACATTGCATTCTTCTGGAATAGAGATGGGCTCTTTAGGGGGTGAGAGGGGGGTAAAGTTAGCACTGAACCTATCTGCCAGGATGTTGGCAATATCAGTTGGGTCTGTATATTTAGTGTCAATGTGCTGTAACTCAGAGCAGATCTGAGTGTTGCCATTGTGATTCTTGACATAGCTATAGAATGCTTTGTGGTTGTCTTTAGAATCAGTGTTGATTTTGTTTTTGTAACTAGCTTTGGAGGATTTTATCAGGGATCACAGCTTCTTACTGAGGCTGACCAGGGAACTCCTCCACTCATGGGATTTCACTCTCTTTTGCAACAGTTTCTTAATTCTGTTGTACAGTTTGTTTATGGCAGGGGACCACCAGATTGGCTTCCTTTTTTTGGAGGATAGCATCTTGGTTATGTTTGGGATAGCACGATCCATGCACTCGTGTAAGTGCTTATAAAGTGCAATTGTGTAGGATTCAGTAGTCATAACTGTATTGTCCATCTGCATGGGTGTCATGAAGTTCACCACTTCTGTTTTAAGAAGCATGAAGGTGGATTTGGAGAAATTTGTTACCATGGTTTCCTTAATGGGGGGTGGGAGCAGGATGTGGATATCTAGGGTAATTAGCTTATGATCAGATCGAACCAATGAGGGGTTGACTTCAGGTGTGGAACACTGGTCACTCATGTTGGTAATGACTAGATCTAGGATATTGTTGCCCCTGGTGGGGGTGTGGATAAGTTGATCCAGGGCATTGGAGTTTATGAATTCTAGAAAGCGTTGAGCAAAGGAGTTGGTACATGAGTAGTTTTCCCAGTTAATGGTGGGGTAGTTGAAATCACCCATTATTAGGGTGTTTGGTTGAACCCTAATATTTTCCAATACTTCAAGAAAAGAGGAGTGGGAATCCTGGGGCATGGTGGGGGATCTGTAGCAAGCTACAATTTGGATTCCAGTTTTGCCCAGAGTTAGTTGCACTTGGATAGCCTCGGCTGCATTATGCTGAGCAACTAGCCTGGAGGTGTGGATATCCTTAATGAATATAGACACAACTCTGCCTTTGGTGTTCCGGTCCAGGTTACATGGCCGAAAGGTGTGATATGAGTTATAGCCTTGTAGTGCAGGGGTGCTCTCTGGAGCCTTGAACCAGGTCTCAGTCACTGCACAGATATCAATGTTCTCCATTTTAAGGAGTGCCTCGAGTGAGTGCATTTTGAGATTTAGACTTCTAGCATTGAGTAGCATCACCCTCAGTTTTTGCTTGCCTGTTCCTGTTACAGTGGTGAATTTGTCATTTGAACCTTGCCTAAAAAAGGCACTATAGGGGCAGCAAGAACCTTAGCCAGTATCCGGAATCCCAGGGGTGACAGGTGCAGGCCATCTCTGGCAAAGCATCGTGGTCTGTTGACCATGTCATCCCAGGCAGACAGATACTGGATCCCTTTAGAATCTCGCACTCTCTCTCTTACTACTATTCACACTCCTCATCTATCTCCAAAGGCTTCACCAGCCACTGACATACATTCCTCCACTCTACACTTCTATTCTGACATATCTTCTAGCCTTTTTCATCCAACCCACTCCTTCTCCCAAAACCTAAAATTTTTCCTTATAAACATTCCACCCTTAACCCATGACCAATCAAAAATCAGCCTATTGCTACACGGAAATGATTACCTTTTATACCCTCTCTTTCTAAATTCATTCTCTCACTCTGCAGAGACATTCACCCTAACCCTGGACCCAATCCTTCTACCCCCAACCATACCAATTCTTACAGATCATTGAACTTCACCACTATCAACCTCCAAAATATCAGGAACAAAATTCCTGAATTCCATGCTTGGATATCCCTAACCAAACCATATTTATTTGTCACTACCGAAGCCTGGCTAAAACCATATATTAAGGACTCTGAATTCTTTCCACCTGGGTATTCCTGCCTAAGAGCAGACAGACCCCACAAAAAAGTAGGTGGCATTGCCCTCCTCTTCCCACATACCCTCTCTATTACTCCCTACTCATCTCCTATTCCACAATTTGCTAACACTGAAGTACTAATCGCCTTTCTAAAACTTAATGATTCCAAAAGCATATGTATAGTAACAATATACCTTCCCCCAGGAAATAATATTCCCCTTCTTGAAGAAATCTTAGCCTGGATCTCTACAAAAATTAATAATGAAACAATTATACTAGGTGATGTAAATATTAACTGGCTTGATCAATCGGATCCCTCCCTACCCCCTAGCATCAACCTCTACAACTTCACCCAAGTAATCACAGATATAACTAGACCAGCTAAAACAATAATGGTGGCTCAATCATAGACTGGATCCTAGTTTCCGACCCTAACAAATTCTCCAAAACAGGCACCCTTCTCTGCAATATCAGCGACCACCAGCCTGCCTAAGCCATACACAAAACCTCCCTATTACCCAACCAACATCATTACATACTAATCAGAACCCTAACTCACTTTAATCCAACTACTTTCAATGACCACCTAAGGTCTATCAATTGAAATGTACTAAAGACCCTTCCACTAGACAAGGCAGTTGAATTTTTCAATTCAACCTTCCTAAAAGTTCTAAACTGCCATGCTCCTCTCCAACGCAAAAGAGTAAAACCCAAACACACCATCTGGCTTTCTAAAAGCACCAGACAGGTCATAGTCATTAGCAACAAAACCTGGAAAAAATGGCAAAGAACTAAAAAAGCTTCTGACCTCTAACACTACAGGCAGCTTTTCAACCAAGTAAAGCATCTAGTTATTGATGACAAAAAAAAATCATTATATTGAACTACAGCACAACTTCAAGCAAAACCCAAAGTGATTCTGGAACTCTGTTTCTACCCTATTAAACCCTGGCACAAAAAGCAACTCCTGTCCACATCCTGATAAAACACTTTTAGAAATTGCCACAGCCTTCAACTCATAGACACCATAGCAAAGCTTACTGCCTCCTTCCAACCACTACCTCGCCATACTATCCACTCCTCTGATCACTTCCATCCTGCTAACCCTCCCTCTACTACTTTCTCTCTCTCCTTTATCCCTACTTCTACCATAACCAGACTTCTGCTTAAACTGAAGTCAGGTAGTTGTGGCCTTAACAACTTATCCCCAGAATACCTTAAAATGTCAGCTAGGACAATCTCCTACCCCATTAGCATACTCTTAAACAGATCAATACAGGAATCCTATATACCCACCATCTGGAAGAAGGCATATATTCTCCCCCCTACATAAAGGTGGCAATTGCACAGATATCTCCAACTTCCGTCCTATCGCTATACTGTACCCCATCTCAAAAATCTTAAAAAAATGCATACACACCCACCTCTAGCAACACATACAAATAATAATCTTCTCTCTGCCTGTCAACATGGCTTCCACCCTGCTCACAGTATGACCATTGCGCTCTTATCATTCGTGAATACAGTTAGCCAAACTCGTAATGAAGAAAAACTAGTTTCCTCCCTTTTTCTTGACCTATCCAAGGCTTTTGATACCATCACCCACTCCCTTCTTCTCTCTAATATTTCCACTCTGGGTATGTCCCCACCAACCCTAATATGGTTTTCCAACTACCTGTTCCAAAAGAGAACAATTCACTAGATGGCTAGACTCCCTCTCACCATTCCTGTATACTCCCACAGGGGTCCATGAAGGATCCATATTAGGGCCACTACTCTTTAGCCTTTTTATTAACGACTTCCACACCTGTGTTACCAACAATGCTATTATTCAATATGCAGATGACTCAGCAATAATTTATACTGCCAATACCATACGCAAACTACTCACACATGCACAGCAAGCATTCTCCTCCATTGAAAACTGGATGACTAACAATCATCTTGCACTCAATGCCAACAAAACAAAACTTCTTATTTTCACTCCTAAGAAAACCACCATAATAAATAAACCAGACTTTAATATCTACTCACTAAACAATACTGCTATTGAAGTTGTCTCATATACAAAATTGCTAGGTGTTACCATAGATGACAGCTTAACGTTTGACCAACACATTCACAATAACATCAGAAAAACCCACCAATAACTTGGTACCCTCTATAGACACAAACACTTCCTTAACCCCACTACTAAACAAACCCTCACCTCTATCTTCCTACTACCATCCCTACTATATGGTGCCCCTCTTCTCACTAACATTCCAACCTACCTAAAAGCCAAAATGGGAACCTGCGACAATAAAATCACCAGATTTGCAACTAATGTCACTTATTCCTCCCGCCACTGTTCCTCACTTCACACACTTAAATGGCTCAAACTACCACAATACCTTATCTACCAACAAGAATGAAAAAAACACAGCCCAGCAGTTCAGGACCCGTAATTAGCAGCTACTTAATCCAACTTGTTCCAACCAAGGTGAAATTACTGGCAACAGCCGAAAGGTCTTTGAAACAAACAGTCTTTATTGAAACAAAATTACTCCAAGTGCTTTCACCCGTATATTATCGGGCTTTTTCAAGGAAAATCACTCAGCAACATTGTGCGCATCTTTAAATAAATTCATATTGATCACATGTTAGAATCCATTAATTAATTAGTGAATAGTCATTACATCTTAAAGAAAACTAGTATATGTATCAAAGTATTGCATTTGATTTCAAATTCTCTATTACTTTCATCAAAGCATCTTTGAAAAAACTCGTTTCTATGTATTCAGACTCGTGTAAAACTGTTAACTTAAAAAGAATAATTAATTAAGTGCTTATTTCATAGTTTGATATATAAAAAAACTCTTTAGATGTTAAAATGTATAAAAACATGTTAATAAATAAAAATGAATATGAAATATAACCTATATGTTATAACTTAAACTTGTATTGAACTATGCGTACATCCGTTAGTTCAATAATTTAATATTACTCATGTTTATACATTCAGAGTTAGATGTACTATTAAATTAATGCAAGCTAATCTTTCTTGTCGTTAATTAAATAAACAACAATCATATTTAAAATCTTTCGATGAAAATATTCACCGTGTTAATTAATAATTCGTGTCCAATCTTAATAAATATCTTAGTAAAAATATAAATACAATTGATTTTTAAAAAATATATGTGCATGGAGTTAAAACATCATTTGTTGTGTGGCTTTAAAAGGAGTGGTAAACTGAAACTGTATTCATAACCTTGCTTTTCTCATTTTTAATGCACTCATGATGTTGATAGAGTCATTCAAACCTAGTATCTTAGTAGAATTTAGTTTCAGTTGCCAATATAACTCGCGATATTCTAGAGTTGTCTCCCAGTTACCACCTCTAATATCCTGTGTAACTTGTTCTAAAATAAAGAACTTCAAGTTCATGTTTTCACAAACCAGGGAGTGTTTATAGAAAGCATTACTCTCTTTTTGTTTCATAACATCATTAAAATGTTCATACACCCTTCTCCTGATATGCCGTTCAGTTTTTCCTATATAAAAACTGTTACAGGATAAACATGTCCCTAGGTATACTACCCCTTTTGTAGCACAGTTATAGTATTTCCTGGCAGTAAAGTTACATTGTTTGAAGACTTGGCACAGGAAATTAGTCAAAAAAGAGAAACATTGTATCCACCCCTGCTAGGAGTAGGTACTGTCAACCAACCACAGAGTAGAAGTGAAAATAATATACAAAGTCAAGGCAGTTTCATTTACACTTTAAGTAAGAACTCTGAAGAAATTGAAGATACTATTTTCAAATACTGGCCCATTCTGAGTTATCATGAGGACTTAAAACCTTTTATTCCAGAAAGACCACACTTTGTCAGAAAAAGAAATAAAAAATCTGAAAGAGATCTTTGAAATGAAACATAATTTAGAGAGTAATAAAAATAGAAGAAGAGTAGGGACCTACTCATGTGGTAATTGTAAGCAATGTCACGCTATGATTAATCAGGAACAGATTAGGATTCCCTCAAGAAAATGTAACTTTACTGCCAGGAAATACTATAACTGCACTACAAAAGGGGTAGTATACCTAGGGACATGTTTATCCTGTAACAGTTTTTATATAGGAAAAACTGAACGACATATCAGGAGAGGGGTGTATGAACATTTTAATGATGTTATGAAACAAAAAGAGAGTAGTGCTTTCTATAAACACTCCCTGGTTTGTGAAAACATGAACTTGAAGTTCTTTATTTTAGAACAAGTTAAACAGGATATTAGAGGTGGTAAATGGGAGACATCCCTAGAATATCGCGGGTTATATTGACAACTGAAACTAAATTCTACTAAGATACCAAGTTTAAATGACTCTATCAACATCATGAGTGTATTAAAAATGAGAAAAGCAAGGTTATGAATACAGTTTCAGTTTACCACTCCTTTTAAAGCCACACAACAAATGATGTTTTAACTCCACGCACATATATTTTTTAAAAATCAATTGTATTTATATTTTTACTAAGATATTTATTAAGATTGGACATGAATTATTAATTAACACGATGAATATTTTCATCGAAAGATTTTAGATGTGATTGTTGTTTATTCAATTAACGACAAGAAAGATTAGCTTGCTTTAATTTTATAGTACATCTAACTTTGAATGTATAAACATGAGTAATATTAAATTATTGAACTAACGGATGTACGCATAGTTCAATACAAGTTTAAGTTATAACATATAGGTTATATTTCATATTAATTTTTATTTATTAACATGTTTTTATACATTTTAACATCTAAAGAGTTTTTTTATATATCAAACTATGAAATAAACACTTAATGAATTATTCTTTTAAGTTGTTAACAGTTTTACACAAGTCTGAATACATAGAAACAAGTTTTTTCAAAGATGCTTTGATGAAAGTAATAGAGAATTTGAAATCAAATGCAATACTTTGATACATATACTAGTTTTCTTTAAGATGTAATGACTATTCACTAATTAGTTAATGGATTCTAACATGTGATCAATATGAATTTATTTAAAGGTGCGCACAATGTTGCTGAGTGATTTTCCTTAAAAAAGCCCGATAATATACGGGTGAAAGCGCTTGGAGTAATTTTGTTTCAATAAAGACTGTTTGTTTCAAAGACCTTTCGGCCGTTGCCAGTAATTTCACCTTGGTTGGAACAAGTTGGATTAAGTAGCTGCTAATTACAGGTCCTGAACTGCTGGGCTGTGTTTTTTTCATTCTTGTTTTTTTTCATTCTTGGTTTTTTCGTTTGGTTATCTACCAACAACTCACTATAGTTCACAAAATAATCTATAAACCTCTCGACTATCCATCCCTTTCCTCCACCCTAACTCGATACCACCCAAACAGACCCCTTAGATCAAAAAATGAGACCATACTGCTTGTCCAAAAACCCACTCTCCCAACTGGCCAAACACTCTGCTCATTCTGCATCGCTAAACTCTGGAACTCACTCCCATTATCACTCGGATCTGCTAATGATGCTAACTTCTTCAAAAATGCCCTTCACCTTCACCCATCAACCCAGTGGCAATGCTCCTGCTCCACACCCAATATAACCTGACCCTTTCCACACTGTCATCTCTCACACACATTTCTGTCCATTTTTTACATCTGTAACACATAGCTTCATCCATTTATTGTCCTTGTTTCTTTTCTTCTTCATCCACTGCCCATGTCCTTGTTAGACATCTCTATTTTACTACACACTGTCAATGCATTGTATATAGTTATTGTTCACTTTTTCTCAATTGATGTTTATACAATGTTATGAGCCACTTCTGACTGTTAAACGTCTTCATCTCATTTGTAAATATTTTTATCTCTGTTGTGGCTAACTGTTGCTTTTTTAATGCAATTTATAATGAACTGAATGTGCTTGCATTTCTATTGGAGTTTTTCTCCCCAGGCCTCCACTGAAAATGGGCTCATTCCATCCCAGTGGATACTCCTGGTAAACAAATGTAAATAAATAAATAAATAAATATATAATAAATAAATGTTGCTCGTCCAGTCAGGATAAAATAGATAAGTTGTTGTGGGTTCTGTTCAAGCAGCTTTATTATGTACAAGCACATCAGAATTGAGTCTTAATAATTTTAACTTAGATAAACTTATAAACAAACTAGCTATTACACTCATACATGCTTACTCTCTGGCTGCACTTTCAAAATGGCACTGAAGCTAGCATGTGCTTGCGATTTATATGCATGTGATGACCTTAAAATACTTCTTAAAGGTACAACACACACTACAGATAGGTAGGGGGTTCTGTTCTCACTGCAGTCAACTGGAGTGTGTGTGTGTGTGTGTGTGTGTGTGTGTGTGTGTGTGTGTGTGTGTGTGTGTGTGTGTGTGTGTGTGTGCACATGTGTGCACTTGCCTGACATTAGAGGGAGCATTTTACACCAGCATGTGGGACACTGCTATTCCCATCTTCTCCTCACCACACACTGTTAATGTCATCACCTATAAACTGTTGTCTAACACTCTCCAAGTCATACTTCTGCTGTAATATTAGTATAATAGAGACAGTGTCAATACACACCAAACATTGCTGCCACAGCCATGAAGACACATGAGATGAGACAAAATCATGGTAGGATTTCTTACATTATGAAAACAAATGCACACCCCAATGATAATGTGGAAATCACACCCTTATGATTAGGCCAAGTGGTATGTGACCTGTGTATTAAGGTAGATGGTATGTGGAATGTCCACCAGCATGCACCCACACTGGTGAGTACTCCCTTATATGTAACACAAGTCCTGAGTATGTGCAGGGCATCCACATCGAAGGTCATAATCCTTCCACAATTCACAGCTTTCATCAAACCAATAACTGAGTGCAGTGCACTCTTCTTCATGTACCTCCCCTACACGTCTTCCAGGGATGCGTAACTCAAGTATGCCACGTTTGCTACAGTGAGCTCCCACACATATTATTGGCCATACCTAGGTATTCTTTTTGTTGCACAAACATTACTGTCTGATGGTGCAGAACACCCATCAAGGTGATATAATGGATTCATATGTGATACCTGTTCCAGTGATGCACACAGTACATGCATAGCTGCTTGACAACATTGATGGCAATGGTTACATTTGTGTCAGTGTGTATTGTTCCATACATACGCCATGCACACCTGTCAACAAGCCTGGATTGATCATAATGTCACATACAGGTAGAGCAGTGTCCCTCCAAACACCTCCAGCAGATGTTACACTATCAGGACAGTGTACTTGATTACCCTCATAGATAGCTGACATCTCATAAAAGTTGTACAAGCATGTCTGTGCAAAACCATCTGTGATCACTCAAAATTACATATGTGATGTCATAGACATGGGATTACTGGTGGTATTATTCTGATATTCCCCATTATTGTGCATGATTCTGTTTACAGTTGTCCATGAGCCTGTAACTGTGTATCCTGGTTGGTGAAGACCTATGCTGACATTACAGTCATATTCAGATGACATCTCATTTTTCACACCTTTACAATATGCACCTAACCCCTATTGTATATAACATCCCTGACAGATGTCCTCTTCATTGTTCATGTTAGGATGCTTATATTACAAAGATATCCTTCTCCATTGTCATGTCATCTTGTGTGACACAGATAATGTACATTTCCACTGTGCCATCCATACTGTATCATGTCAATATGTGATTAGTGTTTCTGCTACAACTCCCTTAATGTACTTGTCCTCATCTGCTGGACATTAAGATGTTTTACCTGTCTTCTTTCCCTAAGTTAATTCCTGCAGTTCATCTGTGTTTCCCTATTTAATACACACACTCCCCTTGACTGTTGCTTTTAAATGGTAGTCCATGTACTATTACAGATAATTTAGACAATCTTTATACAGAATGCCTGAAACAGGACTCCACAATACTCTGCACTGTATACACTGTTCTGTAATGTGTTTGGACCATATACATTGATATAATAGTAACCCTGGTAGTCATTGTGGAATTGCTGCACAATCCTGTAGACCTAGTTTGCCCGTAGGTAAACAGGTCTACATGTCTGCTGCTGTCTATTACTTTATAAGGTTTACTGGCTGGCAACACTGTTGCTAGCCATGAAAATGCTTTTGTTTATGCTTAAATGTGATGTGATGCATGAATATGTAAATAGCGTTAATCCTCACCACGCAAACATGTAAACTCCATGTAGGCTTTAGGCAAAGCATCAGTTTATTGAATACCCAGGAGGGTTTAAGACAGTATTTCAATCCTCTCCAACAATAGTAGTCACATTATTAAATATTTGAAGTTATATCAGAAATGTCATTTAAAAAAGGTGATATTCCTTGACAAAATAGCAATTACATAATAGTCTTTAAGGCCAACAGAATATTTGATCATTTCTCCAGTAAATGTGTTTTTAATTAATATAGCTATATCTGCCAACTTGTTGAACAATAATTATTATAAATGTTTTAAATTCTTTTATACTTTGTTGATAGGTACAGGCCCTAACTGTCACTTAGAGTTTCTTGTAATAATAAAAAAAAAATTCTTCAGATTGCTTTTCAATAAATTTTATAGTTTTCTTACATCTTTAAAAATTATGTTCTCCATTAATATTTAGAAACATAATTTAATATCCCTTTGTAAAGCCAAAATGTTTATATGCCTTATTGGTTTGAAACGTTATGAAAAGGACAAACTGTTTCCAGCCAAAATAATAAAAAGTGATGATAATTTTTAAATCACCCAAAAGGAGAACAAATTTTGATTTTATTTTGAGTATGCCCATAGTCCAAAATTTAGAAGAAAAAAAGCTACAAAACTGCAAGTAATGTAAGTTCTCTTCTGACTTCTTTTTTATTGATAAACACAAGAGAAGTGGCCTTCCATATCACTTTAAGCTAAGCAATAAATACAAAATAGGACTTAACATGTTTTGTCGTAGTTGTTGTGCTATAATTGGAAGGACGTTTGTGTTTAAGTATTTCAGGAGGTAAATATGATAAGATTAAAATAGATAGCACCTTCCAAAATGATTTTTTTTTCTTTTTAATTGCTGCAAACAGGATTTTTTCTTTATGTTGATTCCTCCTGAATTTCACAGTAATAGGTATAGATGTGTCATCTGTTTGTTCTTTTCTGATGAAATTCACAGACTGGAAATGGTCTAATTTCATTCCTATTGTGTCTTTAGAATCAAGAACAACATCATATTCTTACTGTAACACATTTTCCAACACAGTTATATTGTTCCATAACTCAAACTCTCCTAAGATCTACAGATTGTCCCTCCTTATTTACAACTCTTATTCAGTCATTTTATTAAATAATGTTGACTGTCTGAAACATCCATTATTCCGTCATTAAAGAAACCAAAATTGTGTTTATTGGCAACTGTTTTGTCATTTATTTCAGTTAGCTGATATTTTTGAAGCTTCTGCTACTCTTTTAATTTTTTGATTCAAAGTCTGTTTTGTTTGTTAACTGTAACCTCCAACTTTTCTAACTAATTGCAGGTATATTGAATTTGTCTGTGAATGCATTGAAAGAGACTACCAGTGTGTTATTGGTGTGCTTGATGTTAGAGAAATTGTTGTGCTCTGATCCATAATATACATTCTTTTTTCTCAAAGACAAAGAAGGATTACTGCCATTTGCAGTTTGTTCCCTTCACAATAGCCGTACATGATACTGAGCTAATAGTTTTGCCTGCAGTCTCATCTTTGTTGCTACTCCTTATCCTATTTCATTCAAACTTATTTTTCTACCTTCCATAGTAGTGGGGAACTCCCATTCTCAGATTTGCCTTGTAGTAATTCTACTTTTTCGTATTTTATTTTGGGATTTCATGCTTTTTTGTAATTCTAAGCTTAGCGGTCTTTTTGTCTGTCAAACTCATTTCAGTGCACAATGAAAGTAACATGTTTAGATGCTGATAGTATACTTGAGTTAGATTGTAATTTCTCAAAACAAGAAGTCAAGTTTGTGTTTTTTTCTCCTGATTCTTGACATACCCACCACAGCCTTCCTCAGTCTTGGAAGTGTATGTTATCTATCACACATAGCACTTCTTCCCTGAAAGTGCACAAAAAAAAAATTACAAAAAAAAAAAAAATAATAAGTTCTATGAAATAAATGAGTTACTAAGATTTAAATCCCTAAATGTGAAACATTATATTACTGTTATTTAATGAGTAAATTATTGTTTGCTCACATGATATTCCATGATCCATACCTGCAAATAAGCTTGAATACTGATTTATACCAGGGTAAAGGTTTGTTAAGGCACAACAACTTAAAACTGCATTTGGGTTCATTTACCACTAGATAAGGCAAGTATTTCTGACTTTATTATTTATTTATTTATTTATTTATTTATTTGCAGTTGGTTTACCAGGATAGTCCATTGGGCCTAAAATAACCAGTTTTCAATGGAGTCCTGGGGAGAAAAGCTCCAAAAACAGACATACAGAATAGGTACACTCAATTTAAAAAGCCCTTAAAGCAAACCAGAGGACAGGAATAAACAATAGATAGCTTAGATACTTATACAAATGTAAAATAGGATACAGTCATTGATTTTGCATTTGAGGTACATTCATATAATGCAGTGTAATAGAAATAGGTAAAATAAATGTGAGATGTGTAATGACTTTAGAGAGGTAGAGTTGTTTTGTTGTAAGTGTATTTAGTTGTGAAGGGAATGATAAGTTATGTAGGCTTTGTTGAATAGCTAAGAATGGATGAAGGATTAAGAGTTCCATATTTTTATGATGGATGAGAACAGGAACATTCCCATTGGGACTTGAGATGTGTGTGTAGAGATTTTTTGAACGTATAAAGATTAGAGGTGGTACGAATGGATGGTGGGAGTGAGTTCCAAAGACGGGCTAGGTTAGAGGATAGAAGGTTTTTGCCTGGGGGACGTGTTGGTTTATGTACTTCTAGTAGGTTTTGGTTGTTAGACCTTAAGACTCTGTCTGGTAGGTGTAACTTAAAAGCAGAAAACAGGAAGGGACAAAGAGAGGGGTTATTTATGAGCTTATGGGCTAGGGTAAGCTGAATGAAGTTGAGCTGGTGTGGAAGTTCAAGCCAGTTTAGTTTTTGGAGAGAGGAACAGTGGTGGGTTGACGACCTGTGGCCGCTAGCGAACTTGGCGATCTTATTGTAGCAAGAGGAAAGTTGTTTCTTTAGAGAGGACTGAAGATTTGTTAGGAGAGGTGAGCCATAGAGCAGGGAGGGAATAAGAAAGGAAGAGGAGAGAGCGATTTTAGAGGTCTTTGTGAGGTAATGATTTCGACGGTAGAGCATACCCAGCTTTTGGTGGGTTTTTTTAATATTTAGTTGAAGATGGGAGTTGAAATTAAGCTGGTTATCAATTTGGACACCAAGTAACTTAGTTTTGGACACTAATTCTAGGATTGAGTTGTTTTGACTTGTAATCAAGAAATTGTTTGTATTGAAGGGAGTAGTTTTAGAGGGGGTAAATACCATGAGTTTGGTTTTGGAGGCGTTTAGAGCTAGGTGGTTTGTTTTCATCCAATGCTCAGTAATTGAGAAAGCTTCTTGTGTGAGCTTTAGAAGCTTAGGGATAGATGAGGCAGAGCAAATAATGGTAGAATCGTCAGCATATTGGATAATGTCAGAGAATGGGATAGATTTATGAAAGTCATTTATAAATATGTTAAAGAGAAGAGGATCAAGTATGGAGCCTTGGGGAACTCCGGTGGGGGTATTAAGAAAAGAGGAAGTGGCTTTTTTCCATTTTACAGCTTGGTGTCTGTTTGATAGGTAGCTGGAGAACCAGTTAATAGAGGAGGGAGAAAGGTTAAGGTTGGAAAGTTTAGTTAGGAGCAGACTGTGTGAGATAGTATCAAAGGCCTTAGAGAGGTCAAGTAGTAGGGTGGAGACAATTTTCCCAGAATCACGTGCTTTGTTTACGGTTTCAAGATAGGAGAGGAGGGCTGTCATGGTGCTATGGTTTGGCCTAAAGCCATGTTGTGTAGATGTAAGAAGGTTATTTTCTAAAAGATATGGTAGTAGTTGAAGTTGGACACATTTTTCTAGTAGCTTAGAAATGGGGGACAGGATAGCAATTGGGCGGAAGTTGTTAACACTGCAGATTTTTCCGCCTTTATGGAGGGGGGTGATGAAGGCTTGTTTCCAGAGTTGGGGCACTGTGCATTCCAGGATTGAGCGGTTGATGAGAATGCTTATTGGATAGGCAATTCCATCAGCAGCTATGCTTAGGAAGTATGAGGGGATGTTATCAGGTGCATTAGTGCCGGGCTTCAATTTTCGAAGGAGTTTCTTTATTGTAGAAATGGGTATAGGTTTTAATGAGAAGGGAGCAGAGTGGGGAGGGAAAGTATTTGATACTGGTAAGGATGATGAGGAAGTTAGAGGAGGTGAAGAGTTAGGGGATATAGAGTGAGTAGCTGGGAATGGGGAAGTAAGAGAAGTGCATGGTGGGTTTTTTGCAGGAGAGGGTGAGGGGGTATTGGATGGTAAGGTGGAAGTAGAAAAAGAGGAAGTTAGTTTGCTAATAGAGTCAATGAAGAAGGAGTTAAATTGAGTAGCCAAGTCTAAGTCTGGGGCATTTGGGTCAGGGGTGGGGGTGTGTGGTTTGCTGGGTTAAGGAGGGTAGAGATTCCTTTCCAAAATCTCTGTGGATTTGTTTTATTATTGTTTTGGAGGGTAAAGAAATAATTTTGTCTGTCAGAGATAGTAAGATTTTTTACTTTGTTTCGCAGTGTTCTATATTCAATGTGGGATTCGGGGGTCTTAATTTTCTGGTAAAGTACCCAGGCTTTATCTCTGAGGTGCATGGTTGCTAATGTATTTTTGGTAATCCAGGGGGCAGAATTATTTTTTATTCGCTTTGTCCTTAAGGGGGCTTGGGAATCTAGTATCTTTAAGAATGTAGAGTTAAAGTGGGAGACTGCATCTTCTAAGGATAGTGTCTTTAGGTTGTTCCAATTAATTGCTTTTAGAGAATCTGAAAAGGTTGTTGGGTTGAAATTTTTGTGGTTGCGGGTAGTAATATAAGTGTAGGGGTATTGAGAGATGCAGGGGAGTCGATAAGTGAAGATGGGCATATGATCACTTAGAGCGTCAGGAAGAATACCGCTGTCAGATTGATAGTGTGGGTATGAGACGAGGATCCAGTCTAATATACTGCCACAGGAAAGGTTTTTAGATGGACGAGTTACTTTGTTGATTAGCTGGGAGAAGTTATATAGGTTAATGTTAAGGGGGTTGGTTGGAGATTGAATGGAGGTCCAGTTGATATTTACATCACCTAAGATTATGGTTTCATTACTAATGTTGTTGGAGAGCCAGGAGAGGATATCTTCTAATGTAGAGATATTGTCACCAGGGGGGATATAGAGAGATACAAGACATATGTGTTTATGCTTGTTGACTTGTAGGAGGGTGAGGAGTATTTCAGCATTGTTGAAGTGTGGAATAGGTTTGTCGTAGGGAGTAATTAGCAAGGATGTTGAAAATAAGAGAGCTACACCACCGCCTTTTTTATGGGACCTGTCTTTTCTAATGATAGAGTAGTTAGGTGGAATTATTTCGGAGTCTTTTATAGAGGGTTTTAGCCATGTTTCTGAGATAGATAGGATGTCAGGTTTATTATATGTGAGCCAGGCATGGAGGGTTGCTATCTTGTTGACTATGCCTTGGGAGTTTAATGAAGTAAGTAATAGAGGCTTGTGTATGGTGGTAGAGGTAAAGGGGCCTGGGTTGGGATGAATATCGCCTGATAAGAGACAGGTAGCTAGGTGAAGGATATGGTTAGAGAGGTAATTAAGTAGTTTAGTAAAAGGGTTGGGTACTGTTGTGATGGTGAAGGGGTTTCTGGTAGTTGTGGGGATGGAGAGTTTATGAGAAGTGAGTATTTTGTAGGAGAAGAATAAGTGTTGTTTTATAGGAAATAGATGGGGAGAGATAGGTGAGTGTGAGTGTGAGAGGGGGAAAATTTGATGGCCGGTTATGTGATAGAGACGTGAATGGTGGCAGGTTCTAGGTTGGGTGAAGTAGTGAAGATAGGAAAGGTTTAGAAGTAATAGTAGTAAAATAGAGATAGATGAAGGTTTTAAAAGCATGATGATTAAGGTTACTTAGTGAGTAGTAAGCTAAATGAATTAAGTATGTTTTTAAAGGTAATTATAGGAGGATGTGGTGCTATAGGGTAGTGGGGAGTGTAGAGTTAAGAAGGAGGTGGTAGAAATGGTAGAAGTTGGTGTATGGGGAAAGATAGGGTCAGTTATCAGAGTTAAAGTGTAGACCTGGAGTCTGATGGTGTAGTTAATTAGAGGGTGTGGTAATAAGGAGGTGAATAGAAGATACTGGGTGTGTCTAGGGTATTGGTGATGGATTGGTGTAGGGAGGAAGTGGGTGTGGTAAAAAGAGGAAATATAGCTAGGGGTGCTGGGGGCGGGTGAGAATTGGGGGAAGGGTAGGGGAGCGGAGTGAGCCCGTAGGGCGAACGGAGCGGGAAACACCAGGAGAAGGATGAGAGCCAATCAGTGGAGCTTAGATTGCAGGAAAATAAGCTGTAACAGAGTAAGTAAGTTTCTGGATGTAATAGGTGGAGTGGGCTGAGAGTTCAGTGAGAGATGAAAGTAAAGGCTAGTAAGGGAAGAATGCAAGAAGTAAGTAAAGTAATGGAATATCAGTGGGGGTGTACCCTCTTGTGGTTAAGTGTAGAAGTACACTAGGTCACTAGGGCAGTGAATGGGCTAAAGGGGATTGAATGGGAAGGAGCCTGTAAGGATTAGAGAAATTAGATGAGGGTGAGAGTAGAGAGGCAAAGATAAGAGGGGTATAGGCCGCTGGCTGTCCTGGCGGGGAGATAGCATACACAGATAACAACAAAGAGTATAATTACAGAAGCTTAGTAGTAGCAGATACACATACTTCCTCAGTGTCCTTTGGGGGAGATTTGGTTCAACCTTCCCAGCAGGGGTTAAGGCAGCAGAGAGGTAAATATTGCAGGACCACAGAACAAATGGAAGAATCTGATGACTTTAGTTAGGTATATGTATCCACCCAGGCGAGGTCCCAAGGGTAATATGCAGGGTAAAAATAACAGCTGGAGAGAGGAGAAAAAGTAGAGAGAGGATTAATAAATGTGTAATAGTAACAGCATGTGTTTCATAGTAGTAGTGATAGGCAGGTAAGGAAGTGGTGTTGGCGCAATATACTAAAATGAAGCAAATAAAGGCTAAGTATATAATGTGACAATGGAGTCTATCACAATGGTTAAATACACAGTGAAATGTTGTGAACCAGATACATTTACCAATAGATACAATTTAGCAATGGAGTCAATCACAAATGATTAAATATACAGTGGGATACTGTAGGCCAGATACAAGTTAGGTGTACAACTGGGCTCTGTATCAATTCAATTTGAAAAAAGAAAATACATTGTCATCAAAAAAAAAAAAGTCAGCTCCAACAGTAGGCACTTATTAATAAACAGCATACTCTTGATAGTACTACTTCTAAGCAGGAAAAACACCTTGGTAGGTCACTGCAGCAGCCTTTAGCCAGGCGCAAGTGAAGACACATACACGTGGAAACTGGCATGTTGCGCAGTCGGTAATATAGTAAATGCTTCGACCGTTAACAAAAAACAGTATTTAAACGGTGCCTTATACTCTCCTGATACCTTGGTACACCCTACAACAGTAGTTGGTCAAGCGCTTGAGGAATAACATATGCACGTAAATGATGACATATTATACAATCAGTAACTGGTATCTGCAGAATATTTCAACAGGAGCAGGATACAACACAAAATAGCGTAGTAGCATGTGGGCCCTTCTGACTATAATAACAGTATATTAGCAGTAACCCTTTATAACAAACAGCCAAGCATTAGTCATCAGTGTACTCTTCAAACAGCAGGAGCGTAAGAACGCTCTACAACAGCAGTCGCTAGAATTAAGTAAAAGGCTGTTGATTATGCAAACACCAATAAGCAGATATTGAGCACTGCCAATACAAGAGCACTGTTCTATGCAGTGATCCCTTCCAGCAAGATATTTAATACAAGCATTAATAGTCGTTGCACTCCTTAAACAACAGGAGGGTAAAAATACTATGAAACATCAGTCGCTAGAGATTAAATACAAGCTGTTAGGATATGAGTAAAACCATAATATAAGGATAATGAGTGTATCAAGCCTTTGAGCCCCTATCCTGAATGCTATCTTGTGCAATAAACTCTATAAACAGACACTGTTAATATAAGCAAACGTTTCAAGCTGATTGTCGTTCCTTAACACAGCAGGAGCTTTATGACTTCAGCTCTTTAAATTACAATCCCACTTCAGATTATGACTTCCACGATGGCTGTACAATGAGTTACAGCTTAACTGTAACTCTTCCAGTGTAAAAACAGAAACTCAGCAGAGAAAATCAGTGGACTTATATTTCTAGGTAAATTTCAGTAACTGGCTAGTAAGTGCACTGCCTGAATGCCAGGAAAAAAGAAACACAGAGTACCTGAATGAAAGTCAGCTACAAAAGCTGAGGAAAAAATACTGACTGCTTTGCAGCTGTTCAGCAAAAAAAAAAAAAACAGTGCAAGCTCCAAACATGACTTGCAGTATCCTAGAAAAAAGTATAAAACAACTGCACACAGATCTGATTAAAATAAAGAAAACACTGATAGAGTATATCAACTCAAATAACCAAAGGCTGGAAAAAATGGAAGAAGCTTTAAACAAATATTCAGATGAGGTGATAAAACTGGTCAAGATAAAGAAAAGACTGACTGAATATGAGACTGCTCAAGAAGAGATGTTTCAAAAAAAAAAATAGAGATAGAGGACAGAGCATGTAGGCAAAACCTGAGATTTTATGCTGTACCAGAAAAGCTAGAAGGAACAGATTGTATTCATTTTATGAAAGCACAAATAATCAACTGGACTGGTATGCCACAGTAGGAGTTGTTAATTGAAAGGGCACATCATGTGTATGCTCCAAAACTGGCTATGAGAAAGCAAGCTAGACCTTTAATAGTAAAGATGCAATCCTATAAACAGATGGAGTTGAGTGTTTGTGGAAAATGATTACTCACTGTAGACCAGGTAGAAGAGGAGTAAAGTTATTCCACTATTCAGGGAACATTGAGAAACAAGCATAGGATTCAAAGTGCTGTATCCAGCTATCTTCAAAATATTTTTCCTGGAGGAACAAAATCAGTTTTTGATGCAGTATATGCTAAAGAAGAAATACAAAACTTTGTCCAACAAAACATGAGCTGTGAAACAAAAGTTGATTCTGCTTTTTGTACCACTGGTAATAAAGACCCACAGACAGACTGTGCCAGTGAAACCTTTTCCAATGTTTCAAAGGACAATACTTGAAAGAAGAAAAAAGCACAAGAGTTGACAATAAGAATCAAGAGTACATTGAAAATGAAGCAGAGGCAGGACTTGGGAGAAGGAGATTAAGAAGAATAAAATGAGTAATGTGGAAATTGACAAATGAGGGAATGCAAAGCAACAATTGTTTTTGTGAAACATGACAGAACAAGAAAATCTGGAAATATTGCACTTTTTTGGACTTTGTTAAATGTGTAGAGGACTCTAAAGCATATGCCCTACTTCATGTCATTAATGTTCAAAAAAATACTTAGAAGAAAGGATGAGGAAGTTGAAAGTTAACTGTAAGTAAAACACTTTTTTTCTTAAAAGTAATATCTTTTATAGTGTATGATTTTCTTTGCATACTATAAAGTCTTCTCAGTTATTTTAAATGTAATGGGGGTACTAATGTAAACAGGTGCTCCTGTTTTAAGAAATATAGGCACTGTGATGTAAGACAAGTAGAAAAATTCTGGTCAAAATGCATGAGAAAAGAAAAACTGATGCACTTTTTCTCATTCTTACATAGGGCAATTACTGGATTAAGGCCCCTTAGCTTGATCTAGTAACAAGTTTTAAGAGAAAGCAAGTAAATGAAAAACAGCACTGAATAACATGAAGCTTTTTTCCAGCAAATAAATGTATGCATAGTAGCAACTTCGTATCTGGTCCTCATATCTTCCCTGGAGGCAATCTGTTAAAAAATGGCTAGGAGATAATGATTTCTGAAAGAATTCATGTGTTTCCCCAGCTGAGAGAGCTATAAAGATAAGACAAAACCAGACAGCACTTAGTAAAAGCATAGGCTGCATCATGCATCTTAGCATGGAGAACCATTCGTTTAGGTTAACTCAGGTCTATGAATGTGGCTGTCAGCTAGGGACATTTGTTCCTACTAGGAGGGTAAAAGTTCAACATTTGAAGAGGTATACAGTTTTGTGTGTTAGTATTAAGTGAATATGTTTTAGGGGATATTGGGGTGTGGGTTTTTTTTTAAGTCTTTCAATAAAACAAAATGTTTTGTAAGATGTGGCATAGGGTCAAATGTATATGAAAAGAAACAACTGTATTAAAGATCAACCTGCCAAACAGTGTATGCATGTAACATAAATGCTAGAACTAGACAGTTAACAAAAAAGCTGTTACACATAAAACATGGGAATAATAACTATTTAATACAGTGATGTTTTCTGTAGTGTCTTTAAATGTCAATGGTCTCAAAGATAAATACAAAAAAGAAAGAGTAGTACAAATGTTTGATAAAGGAGACAGACTTGACAAGAACTGAACATGTGAATTGATAAAGAAAGGTTTTGGGATGGTTATTCAGCGGAATACGTGGGACAAAGGAAAACAGGAGTACTGATATTAATTGCAAGAGGAGCCCCAATAGTGATAGAAGAGGATAAAGAAGATAATAATGATAGATTTGTAGTACTAAGGGGCTACTGGCAAGGGGGGAGGAGGATTACATTGCTACGTATTTATATTCCACCTAAAACTGCTATAATGGAGATTAAGAAAATTATGGGAGAAATAATCAGCTTACAGCAAGGAATATTACTTGTAGGTGAGGACTGGAATTTGACTTACAGCAGGGAAGATGTGTCTGGGGTCACAGAAGAGAAAATATAACAAAGGAAGGTAGATTTTTGAAGAAATTTATAAAAATAGTTGGCATGGAAGATGTGAATTCAGTACTAGGAGTTTGGAGTGAATTTACATATTATTTCCCAAGATACAAAAACTGGGCTAGACTAGGCAGAATTTACATGTCACAGAAACGTGCATTTAATCAAAAGTCTTGATATGCAACTAATAACTATTTCAGATCATGCTTCAATAATACCTGAAATAAAAACACAGGGGAATGAAACAAAAATAAGACACTGGCACTTTCCTACCTATCCGTTGAAAAAAGACAATTTTAAGGAATGGGTAGTAGAAATTATTCAAGGGCTATTAGAGAAGATAGAAATTTCTTTTGAAAATATAGCTAGGGAGTGGGATAAAATTAAAGTGGATTTTAAAAATAGGGTGGAAATAAAAGAAAGGGAAATATGGGTAAGAAGTAATACAGATTATTTAAAGGGACTGACAAATGTTAAAGTATTGCAGAATAGGGGGAATCTCACATAACAAGCAGAGGAGCAACTGCAGAATGCTAAACAGAAAATAAGAGATTACCTCAATAATATGTATGAGTTTAGAATGAGTGCTGTTAAGCAACTGCTTTTTGACAATAACTCTAGAGCACAAAAACTTTTAGCACAATGACTCAGGCAACAGAAAGTTGAAGGGTATGCTACAAACTTAGGGAACCTATAACAAGGAACATAACAATAGATCCTGTAGAGGTATTATAAATACTTTGCAAATTCTACGAAAATCTATACAAAGCAGAGAAATATGAATATCAGGAAAAGGTACAAATGGAAATGTGTATGGAAAAATTAAACATACCAAGGTTAGAGGTAGATGATGCTTAATTACTAACAGGATAGGAGGATATGAGGAAAAAATACTGATGTATAACCAATCCACATGAAAGTCCCCAGGAATAGATGGTATTCCTATGGAAGTTTGGAAACTAGGAGGGAAAAACTGATAAAGATTTGAAAGGTTTTGTTTAACAGCATTTTAAGAGGAGGAGAAGCACTAACATCCTGAAAGAAAGCTGTAATACCTACAGAGGGTAAAGACCCATCAGATCCAGCTTCATACATGCCCATTTCAATACTAAACCATAATTATAAAGTGTTCATGTCTATAATGACTAAGAGAATGGCAAAAGGGATGCCAATTTTTATAGAAATGGATCAATGTGGCTTTATGGAGGGGAGGTAAACATTCAACAACATTAACAAAACTCTGATGATCCAGAACAAATCAGAATATAAGAAAATACCATTATTGTTGTCAGGTCTTGATGTGATGCAGAGAAAGCATTTGACAGAGTAAACTGGGACTTTATGAGCAGGGCAATGGAAGCATTTGCATTCCCTGATAACATTATAAGGTTGATTAGGAGGATATATGAGGGATTGGAGGTGAAAATTAAAGTGGGTTGGTTCCTCTCTGATAATTACTGCTTGAGCAGAGGAACCAGGCAGGGGTGACCTCTTTCCCCATTGTTATTTGCAGTATATTTAAAACCACTGGCAGAGAAAATAGGGGATTCAGAAATTCAAGGCTATAATTAGTATGGTGATCAAGAAAAGCTGGCTCTATTTGCAGATGATATTATTTTATACCTGGCAAAACCAGAAAAGGACATTTCAATGCTGGGGAACATCTTGAGACAGTTTCAAATATTTTGGGGGTATAAAATTAATGAAGCTAAAACAAAGGCAATAGATGTAAATTATGTATATCCCTCATTGGTGAGATCTGATCATAAACTAATCTCACTGGAAATCCACATCCCGCCCCCACCCCAAACAAAAAAGACCACAGTGAAGAACTTCTCTAAAGCAAACTTCACACTACTCAAGACTGGTGTGGTATCCTCCAAGGCCCCTGAGCCAGTGGAAACCACAACCCAAGCTGCGGAAGCCCTTACAAATGCCTTCTATGAACACCTCCAGGACCGCATGGATCAGGCAATCCCAAATAAAACCAAGACTCTTTCCACAAAGGGCAAACGTCCAGTCTGGTGGACCCCAGCCATTAACAAACTTTACAATAAGAGGAGAAAGCTATTACATGATAGAACAAAATCCATAAAAGGGAAGTCACCCCTGATCATTATTAGTAAAATAATACGAGCACTCATAAAATCAACTAAGGCCAATTTTGAGAGAAAAATTGCCATGGATTCAAAGGACAATCATAAGGCCTTTTTCAGCTATGTTAGGAACCTGGGTGGAAACTCCCAGATATGCTCAGAATTAGTCCAAAATGATACAAAAATCACTGAACCCACAGACATTGCCAACATACTGGCAGACAGGTTCAGTGCAAACTTCACCCCCCTCACCCCCTAAAGGAGAGATAACTATCCGAGCGGAGTGTAGCCTCCCAGACATCTCAAATGCAGGTGAAAACTGCTCTCTCTAAAGCTAAAAACACAGCATCAATGGGACCAGATGGTGTCCCCAGCTGTGTGCTACATGAGCTAAATGAGGAATTAAACCCGCACATAAGGCAGCTGTTTAATCTCAGCCTTACCACAGGATACGTGCCCAAGGAGTGGCGTACGGCAACTGTGGTCCCACTCCACAAAGGCAGTGCCTCTACGGACCCTGGTAATTACTGCCCCATAAGCATAACAAGTCTAGTCTGCAAAGCTATGGAGAGGATCATAATGGAGCTCATAAACAAAGATATAGGGGACTTGCAGACATTGGACCCGACCCAGTTTGGCTTCGTCAAGGGCAGATCATGCCTTTTGAACTTGTTCAACTTCTTCGAAACAGTCACCAAGGCCATTGATGAGGGAAAGGCAGTCCATACAGCCTACCTTGACCTCGCAAAAGCTTTCGACACAATACCCCACTCGGGTATTGTAGAAAAACTTACCAGCTTAAATGTAAACCCATATGTCACAAGATGGGTTGCAAACTGGCTTAAGGATGGAACCCACAGGGTTAGAGTTGCTGGCACTATGTCAGACTCCAAGCCGGTCACAAGTGGTGTCCCACAGGGCTCGGTCCTTGGCCCCCTATTGTTCGGCATCTACTTCTCAGAAGTACACATGGGAGGACTTTGGCTGACAAAGTTTGCAGACGACTGCAAACTGGGCGCCATAGTGGAAAGTGCATTGGACACGGATATCCTTCAGAAGGGACTCACGGAAACAGATAGCTGGTGCCAGAGCCATGGCCTGAAGTTAAACGCCAAAAAATGTATAGTCATACCCTTCGGGAAAAACAAGGTAACCCCAAGCTACCATATAGGTGGCAATCCACTAAGCACAGAAAAGGTTATCAGGGACCTGGGGACCCAGGTAGACAGTGGCCTTTCTTTTGACACTCACATTGCTAAAGTGGTTAGAAAGACCTTTTACATTGCCCACCTGATCATGAAGGGATTCACATCCAGATCTAGTGAGGTCATTGTTCCCCTGTACTCTTCACTTATCAGACCAATGATCGAGTACAATGCCCCATTCGGGATGTATCTCACCCGACATCTGCAGCAATTGGAGAGACCCCAAAAGTTCCTCACCAAAAGGATAAAGGGACTCCAAAATCTGTCATATGCTGCCAGATTGAAGAAACTCCAGCTCTATTCAGTCGCATACCGTCTGCTCAGAGGTGACATGTGCCTGACATACAAGGCCATGTCCAACCCGGAATTAATGGACATGCTCCACCTCAAAAAATCCAAATCCACCAAAACTACTAGAGCAAGTGACTTAAACCTTAGCATGGATATAAATAGGATGTGCTGGAGGGATAGATTTATCACTCAGAGACTCCCTATGCTGTGGAATAAAATCCCGGTCCATGTGAGGCAGAGCACCTCGCTGGCTCTGTTCAAGAAAAATCTTGACCTGTGGATGGGAGATCGTAGGTTTACCCCGGGAATCATCTCTGTGTCACTGCTGGACAGAGGCACAACAAACTAATGGGCACAGTATTTTTTCATATAAGGGGTAGCGTAAGCTACAAAACTTTGGGCTAGGCTTATAAATGCCTTAGGGCAGATTGCCTAGTATAAACCTATGAACCTATGAACCTATGTGCCTAAACAAAACTTGGCTCAGCAATATCCATATTTATGGCGACAGGATAAAATCAAGTAGTTAGGAGTATAGATTAAAAATGATTCTAGAATGGCAGCTAAGGGTATGTGGGAGAGACTGAACAAAAGATAATACAAAAACTGAGAAACTAGAAGTGTGTTATAGGGATATGGATAGTAAGATACAAACAGTGAAATGTTTTTAGTCCCTTTATTCTTATACACAAGTCAGGCATATTTTATTAACCAGAAGATAAATTGTGGATGGCAATTAATAAAGAGCTGAAGGATTTTATATAGTAGGAGAAGGCACAAAGAGTCAAATGGGATAAGCTTATTCTTCCAATAGAACATGGCAGATTGGGATTTGAAGGGGTATTTCAGAGCTACACTGTTAAGACTACTATATATAGCTCAAGCAGAAATCTATAATTCAAAGTGGAAAGAGATGATGAAATAGGGGGAAGCTCAAGGAACTATGAGAGACTGTGATTTTGGATGCATATCTTTATGGAAAATAACAATAATCATATAGAATAATTATATTTATAAAGTAGCAGAAAGTATTCTAAGAACTAAGCTAACACAGGAATGGAGAAAGGTGATTCTGCTGATAGGGATGACTACAATTGGGTAAACAGACAATAGGCAAGAGGGGGCTGAAATTTATTGGAGAAAACTGGCAAAAGAACTAAGGTATTGGATGCAAATATTTAGACAGGGAAAGATAATAGAATGGAAAGATGCCAAGAATTTATTAGGACTGTAGGTTAGAGATTGCTTTCCCTATCAAGGATTGATGTTAGAGTATAGGCAAAGAGGAGTCTTAAATAAAAGACCAGCACTGTTAGAGTTTTTATAGAATCTAGAAAAGAAACTGCTGTTAAAAAGGAATAATTAGTAGAGCATATGAAGTACTGCATAATTACTATGAGATTCAATCAGAGAATGTTAGAAAGGATTGGGAAGAGAGACTGGATAAGCAGTCCACAAAGAAACAATGGGAGATATATGTATATCTCCCAAATGTGCAAGAAAATTGAGAAGATTTAGGATTTTTGCTTGAAAATGTTTACATAAGAATTTTTATACCCCAAGTAGATTCCAGAGAATTTTTTCTCAGGTAGACAGCAAATGTTGGAGGTGTGATGTGGAAGAAAGAGGTAATTAAAAACATATTTTCTGGGAGTGTAATGAGTTCGCAGACTTTAAAGATTCCCTGCAAACTACTCTATCAGAGATACTGGGTTGTAGCTAGGGTTATTATTTTTCTGAGCTATGATACAGAATCGGAATTGCCTAGACATAGTAAGGCCTTGCTGAGTCTAATTATGGTGGCTGCCAAAAAAGCAATTACTAGGAGATGTACATAAAAGTCTAAACCAATTGTACTAGAAGCAGTGAATATAGCAACAGAGATAAAACAAACGGAATTTGGATCTCTAGAAAAGGATAGGAGAAAACTACATAGGAAAATATGGGAATTGTGGGAACAATACATACAGGGGAGGAATAAGGTTTAAAAAGAGGCAGAATTTGAATGTAATGTTTGAAAATGATTGGGTAGATTATAAATGATGTATAATGTTTGCAACTAAAATTACATTAATATGATTTGTGATGTATAATACTTGCAAGTAAGATTGTGTCTGTATGATCTGTTTTCATTTTTATCAATATATGATTGCCTATGTCATAAGTGATAATTTCATAAAGATGTTTATTGTTTAAAAAAAGAATCCCACTTCAGGTTAGATCTTTATATAACTTCAACTCATTTAAAATGAATCCTGATAAATGGTTTGGGAATTTAGTGGCATCAGTGTTTCTTGATGGTCCTTTGACCAGAATATTGCATTACTCATGAACTTATGATTTTTGATTGGATATTTAAATGTAGAGGTTATATATGCAAGATTTGGTTTGGATGAAGTTGTTGTCATTGGTTAGAATGTAAACACTTAATATGGTTAGCAAATTGCTTCCATCAGTACAGGTTACTGTGCTGTTTTAGTTCTTTGCCAGCACTCGCTGTTTTGAATTTTCATGTCTGTATAGTGCACTGTACAATATATAAGGAAGCAGTCATTCAGACTTGACTGTCATGCTGGATTTTCAACCTGACCTGCTCCAGGCAATGTTACAGCAGTTTAACAAATGTATGCAAAACGTTCAGCATTCTGTAACTGGTATTATTACTGAACACACACTGCTCCTTCAACCGAGGTAGTTAAGGGTGGAGGCAATGAAGACACCAAGTCATAGCTTGGAATTCCAGCTGTTGGATGAGCTGAGACATGTGACAGCCACTCCCCTTAATCTGTTTTGTATTTTTATAGAAATCATTGTAATTTACAAACATCACCATGAGGACTTTTGTCAACAACTATTTACATTTCTAAAGTAATCATCCATACCACATTAAGTATAATATAGTTAGAGGACAATTTATAAGAATTTCACAAAATCCTTTGCCACATTCAGATATGAAATAGAAGCTTTGGTTAAAATGCTTATCAAAGGTTATGAGAGAAACAATTTAAATGAAATAGCCTCAGGTGCAATAAATCAAAGAGCTAACAATTTTGTTACATGGTCTGCCATCATACTCTAGAGACAGTAACATTTCAGAATTCAGTAAGATGTTTTGGTATCCCTAATATCTGCTGTTAATTAAGAGGTAAAAACTATCATGAAAAATAAATGGAAAATTATCTTGGAAAACATAGAACTGGTAAGAGTTATTAGGAATAGTTCCTGTTTCATGAATACAAAAGATTAAAATCTGAAATACCAACTGGAGTCTACAGACACTTATATTATATAACTTCACATATTATATAAAGACTTATAACATTACAGTTGTGAGTTTTTTATTAACTTCTAATGTGAGTTTTTTATTAACTTCTAATAAGTGCAATGGCAACATTTGCTTTGTATCCTGCATTGAAATGTTGATACATTTCAGCAATTCTAGCAGATTAAACCATAGCTACATTACAGCAACACCAAGATATAATCAATATTCATACTTTAATAAATTAGGATTAGTTTTATACACAGATATTCAGATTTAAATAGCTAGCGTTAAACCATATAAAATGCAGTAACTATGGAAGAGACATTATTCTCAAATCTGTAACACTGTTTCAATAACATCAATGAATATTTGCGATACAAAAAAGAAAATATGTTATCCTGGTAAAAGTTCCTCTCATGCCCCATACATCTCCAGTTGCCTGGAGTTTATATTTCTCTCCCAACAACAGCCGAGCCACAACTTTGCTTTACTAGTGAAAACCATCAGATGGATTGCTGAGGTTACTATGTCTGTGATCTCATGCATTAGTGACATTAACTATGAACTGTCTGACTTTGCCATCCATAATACCAAAACCAGTGCTGTAGGTGTTTTGACTTTTCAGCACAAAAAAAAAATAAAAAAATTTCCTGGGCTGTTTAGAACTTGTCCCCTTTCAGATTGTCTTTGAAATGCTTTGGTAAAGGGAAGGGAAATAACCCATCATCATTTGTTTTTTTTTTTTTTGTGATTTGTAAGGAAAATATCAGCAAATAACACCCTTTGGAATATTGTAGTTTAGCTTTATCTATTTTTCCATTTGTCCTAACCTTTAATTTTACTGGAGAATTTCTGTCAAACATTATTTTACTTTTTTTTCTTCTTTCTTTTTTGGAAAAAAGGCCTTTTTCTCTTTTTTGCAAGATGTCAGAAATGTTCCTTCATTAGTATGCCCTTGGTCCTTTCATCTGTGTGTCCTTGGTCTTTTCAGCAGTGCTCCCCTTGTCCTTTCAGAGGTGCGCCCTTGGTTCTTTCACTGGTGTGTCCTTGGTCCTTTCACTGGTGTGTCCTTGGTCCTTTCAGTGGTGTGTCCTTGGTCCTTTCAGCAGTCTGCTTTGGTCCTTTCATCAGTGTGCCCTTGATCCTTTCACTGGTGTGTCCTTGGTCTTTTCAGCAGTGCTCCCCTTGTCCTTTCAGAGGTGCACCCTTGGTTCTTTCACTGGTGTTTCCTTGGTCCTTTCATTGGTGTGTCCTTGGTCCTTTCAGCAGTCTGCTTTGGTCCTTTCATCAGTGTGCCCTTGGTCCTTTCACTGCTGTGTCCTTTGTTCTTTCATTGGTGTACCCTTGGTCCTTCCACTGGTGTGTCCTTGGGTCTTTCATTGGTGTGCCCTAGGTCCTTTCACTGGTGTGTCCTTGGTCTTTCAGTGGTGTGTCCTAGGTCCTTTCACTGGTATGTCCTTGGTCCTTTCATTGGTGTGCCCTTGGTCTTTTCACTGGTGTTTCTTTGGTCCTTTCATTGGTGTGTCCTTGGTCCTTTCAGCAGTCTACTTTGGTCCTTCCATGAATGTGCCTTTGATCCTTTCACTGGTGTGTCCTTGGTTCTTTCATTGGTATGCCCTTGGTCATTTCACTGCTGAGTCCTTGGTTCTTTCATTGGTGTGCCCTTGGTACTTTCACTGGTGTGTCCTTGGTCCTTTCAGTGGTGTGCCCTAGGTCCTTTCACTGGTGTGTCCTTTGTTCTTTCATTGGTGTACCCTTGGTCCTTCCACTGGTGGGTCCTTGGGTCTTTCATTGGTGTGCCCTAGGTCCTTTCACTGGTGTGTCCTTGGTCCTTTCAGTGGTGTGTCCTAGGTCCTTTCACTGGTATGTCCTTGGTCCTTTCATTGGTGTGCCCTTGGTCTTTTCACTGGTGTTTCTTTGGTCCTTTCATTGGTGTGTCCTTGGTCCTTTCAGCAGTCTACTTTGGTCCTTTCATGAATGTGCCTTTGATCCTTTCACTGGTGTGTCCTTGGTTCTTTCATTGGTATGCCCTCGGTCATTTCACTGCTGAGTCCTTGGTTCTTTCATTGGTGTGCCCTTGGTTCTTTCACTGGTGTGTCCTTGGTCCTTTCAGTGGTGTGTCCTAGGTCCTTTCACTGGTGTGTCCTTGGTCCTTTCACTGGTGTGTCCTTGGTCCTTTCAGTGGTGTGTCCTTGGTCCTTTCAGCAGTCTGCTTTGGTCCTTTCATCAGTGTGCCCTTGATCCTTTCACTGGTGTGTCCTTGGTCTTTTCAGCAGTGCTCCCCTTGTCCTTTCAGAGGTGCACCCTTGGTTCTTTCACTGGTGTTTCCTTGGTCCTTTCATTGGTGTGTCCTTGGTCCTTTCAGTAGTCTGCTTTGGTCCTTTCATCAGTGTGCCCTTGGTCCTTTCACTGCTGTGTCCTTTGTTCTTTCATTGGTGTACCCTTGGTCCTTCCACTGGTGTGTCCTTGGGTCTTTCATTGGTGTGCCCTAGGTCCTTTCACTGGTGTGTCCTTGGTCCTTTCAGTGGTGTGTCCTAGGTCCTTTCACTGGTATGTCCTTGGTCCTTTCATTGGTGTGCCCTTGGTCTTTTCACTGGTGTTTCTTTGGTCCTTTCATTGGTGTGTCCTTGGTCCTTTCATTGGTGTGCCCTTGGTCTTTTCACTGGTGTTTCTTTGGTCCTTTCATTGGTGTGTCCTTGGTCCTTTCAGCAGTCTACTTTGGTCCTTCCATGAATGTGCCTTTGATCCTTTCACTGGTGTGTCCTTGGTTCTTTCATTGGTATGCCCTTGGTCATTTCACTGCTGTGTCCTTGGTTCTTTCATTGGTGTGCCCTTGGTCCTTTCACTGGTGTGTCCTTGGTCCTTTCAGTGGTGTGCCCTAGGTCCTTTCACTGGTGTGTCCTTGGTCCTTTCAGTGGTGTGTCCTAGGTCCTTTCACTGGTATGTCCTTGGTCCTTTCATTGGTGTGCCCTTGGTCTTTTCACTGGTGTTTCTTTGGTCCTTTCATTGGTGTGTCCTTGGTCCTTTCAGCAGTCTACTTTGGTCCTTCCATGAATGTGCCTTTGATTCTTTCACTGGTGTGTCCTTGGTTCTTTCATTGGTATGCCCTTGGTCATTTCACTGCTGTGTCCTTGGTTCTTTCATTGGTGTGCCCTTGGTCCTTTCACGGGTGTGTCCTTGGTCCTTTCAGTGGTGTGTCCTAGGTCCTTTCACTGGTATGTCCTTGGTCCTTTCATTGGTGTGCCCTTGGTCCTTTCACTGGTGTTTCCTTGGTCCTTTCATTGGTGTGTCCTTGGTCCTTTCAGCAGTCTACTTTGGTCCTTTCATGAATGTGCCCTTGATCCTTTTACTGCTGTGTCCTTGGTTCTTTCATTGGTGTGCCCTTGGTCCTTTCAGTGGTGTGTCCTTGGTTCTTTCATTGGTATGCCCTTGGTCCTTTCAGTGGTGTGTCCTTGGTTCTTTCATTGGTGTGTCCTTGGTCTTTTCAATGGTGTGCCCTTGGTCCTTTCACTGGTGTGACCTTGACAAGAATAATGTATGCACTGACAGGGATTCATCAGTACCTGCACTGTCAGAAGCAAGTAAATCCACAGCATAGAGGTTTTAATTAAACTAATGTACAATCCAGACTAGATCAGGGTAAAAAACAGTGAAGCAACAAAGCTGTATCATTATTTATTTATTTATTTTACATTTGTTGACTGGGTTTGTCTGGCTGGGCTGATAGCCCTTTTTCAGTGGTGGCCCGGGGAGAAAAGGTCCACAAATTTACAATAAAATTATAAATGAAAATAGTATATTCTAAACAAACCTGATACAGGATGGTACGAGTGACAAATTCAGTACAACAACCACAAAAACTCACTCGTTGAGACCCAAATAAGGGTATGAATACAGCAAAACAGAGTTCCAAATAGATTAGTTCCAATAGGAAATATTAAATGCGTCAAAGAAGAATAACTGTGTAAAAAACCAAAATTAATGATGTAGAATCACAGTTGTTTAATAACGCTTCACAAAGGATACGTATGTCCTTTGTGAAGCGTTATTAAACAACTGTGATTCTACATCATTGATTTTGGTTTTTTACACAGTTATTCTTCTTTGACGCATTTAATATTTCCTATTGGAACTAATCTATTTGGAACTCTGTTTTGCTGTACTCATACCCTTATTTGGGTCTCAACGAGTGAGTTTTTGTGGATATTCTAAACAAAAACATTAACATTTTCAAGTTGGAACAGTAAAAGCATAAAAATTATTTACAGAGTTTAAGTTGACATTTAACTTAAGTTATATGCATAAACAGTATGCAAAAGTACAGCCATGGTAGTTACAGTTAATGAAGATCATACAGGTAGTACATAAGTAGAAATATTTTGAAGATTGAGTGACAGGTAGTTACCTAGATGAGATGACTAAGAGAGCTGACACATAACAGAAATAAAACCAATGAGGACAGATAGTAAGATAGTAGGAGAGGAAGACAGTTTATGGAGGGTGAGTACAGTGATATGACCAGCAACCTTTTAGGCAGTCATTTGTGGCTGATTTAAATTCTTTGAGTTGTTTAAGTGATCTAATTTCCAATGGGAGTTTGTTCCAAGAAATGGTAGGGTAGTAGCTGTAGCGGTTTTGGCCAATTTTTCTCTTGGGTTTATAGATTAGTAGTAAGTCTTGGTCTGAGCTAAGGAGAGTCCTGGAAGGAGTGTAGAAGGATGGTCTGAGCTAAGGAGAGTCCTAGAATGAGTGTAGAAGGATGGTTTGAGCTAAGGAGAGTCCTAGAAGGAGTGTAGAAGGATGGTCTGAGCTAAGGAGAGTCCTAGAAGGAGTGTAGAAGGATGGTCTGAGCTAAGAAGAGTCCTAGAAGGAGTGTAGAAGGATGGTCTGAGCTAAGGAGAGTCCTAGAAGGAGTGTAGAAGGATGGTCTGAGCTAAGGAGAGTCCTAGAAGGAGTGTAGAAGGATGGTCTGAGCTAAGGAGAGTCCTAGAAGGAGTGTAGAAGGATGGTCTGAGCTAAGGAGAGTCCTAGAAGGAGTGTAGAAGGATGGTCTGAGCTAAGGAGAGTCCTAGAAGGAGTGTAGAAGGATGGTCTGAGCTATGGAGAGTCCTAGAAGGAGTGTAGAAGGACGGTCTGAGCTAAGGAGAGTCCTAGAAGGAGTGTGCAAGGAGATTAGAGGTGACAAGTTGGGAAAGAAAGATGGCTGGTACAAGATAGAGTGGATAAGCTGAAGCTGAGAGAGTCATAGCAGGTGGGGTAATTCTACCCAGTTTAAGTATTTTAAAGAGAGACAGTGACAAGATCTATCGCTTTGATTTGCAGCAAATCTGGCCACTTTGTTATAGATAGTTTCTAGCTTAATTAGAAGAGAGGTTTGGAGGTTGGTTAAGATTTAAGAGCTGTACAATAGACTTGGTAGGAGATAGACATGAAAGAGGAAGACTTTAGCTTTGTTTGTTTATTTATTTATTTAATTATTTTTTTGACATTTGTTAACCGGGATAGTCCATCTGAGCAAAAGCCCTTTTTCCACAGTACAAGTAAGCAAGAACAATTTACAAAAATTGAAGCTGAACACAATATACAATAAAACAGTTAAGCAAATGTAGATAAAGCTCCACAGTACAATATAGTAAGAGGCATTATAACATTGAAGAAAAAACACAGCAAAGAAATATACAATAAAACATTTGAATGAATTTATGTAACACATTGGGTTATCTTGAGGGGGTTATTGTACAATACAGAGCTGTTGGTAAGTGAGTTATGGCAGTAGGGAAGGGAGGAATAGAGAGGAAAGTGCTAGAGAAAGGGGTGGGTTCCTGTAGGATGATTACAGAGGCTATCAAGGTACATTTTAAGAGTTTCTTGAATTTGTGGATGTGGGAAATGTTTCTAAGGTTCATGAGGTGCTTGTTCCATGCAAGAGCAGGGAAGTAGCTGTAGAGATTCTGTGCAATAGATTTTTTAGGTTTGTGAATTTGTAAGAGACATTGGTCAGAGCTTCTGAGGGATTGAGGGGGCTTATAGAGGGAGACAAGTGAGGAAATGTTAGAGCAAGAGGAGACCTTATTCAAAATAGCATGGATAATGAAAAGTTGGGTAAATAAGAGTTGGTTAGGAAACTATAGCCAGCTGAGTGTCTGGAGAGTGAGACAGTGGTGTGAGCTTGAGGGCAGATTGGCTGCAAATCTAGCAACTTTGATGTAGGTGGTTTCAAGTTTGGAAAGTAGTGAGGACTGTAAAGTTGGTTAAAATTTGAGAGCTGTAAAAGAGGTTGGGGAGAATGTAAGCTTGGGCTGGTGAGATCCTAAAGTTGGGTGTGAGGAACCTTTTGTTTCTATAGAGTAAACCAAGCTTTTGATGGGTTTTCTTGATGCGGTTAAGTACATGAAGGTCAAATTTTAGTTGACTGTCTACTATTACTCCAAGCAGTTTAGTGTGGGATTCAGCTGTGATCATAGTGTTGTTAAGGGAAGAGATGGTGAATGAGGATTTAAGATGGTAAAGGAATTTGGGGAGGAAGAGAAGAAGTTTTCTCTTTTTAGTGTTTAGTATGAGTTGGTTGTTAGTAAGCCATGTTTCAGTGAGGGTGAAAGACGTCAGGGTTAGCAGGTCAGTGGGGCTATCAGCAATAGAAATGATGGTGGAGTCATCTGCGTACTGCTTGAGGGAAGACTGAGGACAGGATGTGTGAAGCTGGTTAGCAAAAATGTTAACAAGGAAGGGTCTAAAATAGAGCCTTGAGGGACTCTCATTTTGATGGGGAGAAAAGGAGAAAGAGGAGAGAGCCATTTTACAGATTTCAGCCTGTTTGTGAGGTAGCTATTGAACCAGGAGATAGTTGCTGAGGAGCGGTTGAGTTGAGAGAGTTTGGAGAGGAGGATGGGTTGAGAGACAGTGTCAAAGGCTTTGGAGAGATCTAAAAAGATGCAGGACACTATTTTATCTATCTCTAGCAAGGGAGATGGAGTTAGTAAAGGAAATAAGTGCAGTCGTGGTGTGGTGGGGTGGAAGCCATGTTGAGTAGGGGTAATTACATTTTCAAGACTAATGTAAGCTGAGATTTGTTTATAAACACAGTGCTCAAGAATTTTGGAGAGGGGAGTGAGTATGGCAATGGGTCAATAATTAGAGAGCTCAATAGACTTTCCACCTTTGTGGATTGGTAGAGTGTAGAGCTTTTTACAGGGGCAGGAATGGTAGATTCACTAATTGAGTGGTTTATGAGGATGGAGCAGGATATGCTATGGAGTCAGCAGCAGCTTTTAAGAAGAGAGAAGGCAGGTTTTCAGTTGAAGGGAAACATGGTTTAAGTTTGATAAGACGCTTTTTGATGTAGCTGGTTGGAATGGGTTTTAGTGAGAAAGGACTGTTTTGCAGTCAAGGGGTGGTAGAGGGTGTGGGGCTGGTAGGGTGGACAGTTTTCATAAATTTTCTGATGGTATCTATGAAGTATGAACTGAAAATGGACGCAGTTTCTAGGGGTGTGTTATTGGGGAAGGGACTGCGAGTTGAAGGATTTCCTGAATGGCAAATTTTGCTGACAGTATTCCAAAATGTTTTAAGGTTTCTGGGTTCAGTATCTTGGGGTGAGAGGTAGTAGTTCTTTTTGTCAAAGTTTGCATTTTTTGGTAAAATGTTAGAGTTCCCTATATTGCTGGTAGTGTGTGGGAGATTTAGTCTTAGTCCAGAGTTTCCAGGCGCAATCTCTGTTATGGATAAGAGACAAAGTACAGCTGGACAGTGAAGGGGAACACCGAGATTTGACTCTGACAGTTCTGGGAGGGGCAAGGCAGTTCAGAATGTTTAGAAAGATGGAGTTGAATTGAAGGACAGCTTCATCTAGATGTAGGAAAGAGAGGAAAGACCAGATTGAAAAGACGAGAGATGTTTGAGACTAGGTTTCGGTTCCTGCTGAAGTGTTTGTCAGGTATTAGTAGGACTTGAAGAGTTAGAGTGTGGGGCAGGGTTTGGGTGAATGTCACCTGACAGTTGAAGGATGCTTAGTGGAAGGAAAAGAAGTGATGAATAGAGGTAGGGTGAGTGAAATTTCTGTTTAATTCTGTGGAAAGGGGAATTTTGGAGACAGTTTGATTTTGGAAAGATTGAATTCGGTACAGGAGAAGAGTGAAGGTGAAAAGGGAGAAGTGTAGTGGCTTTTGGTATCAAATGTGTTATGACAGGAGGTGGGAGTAGAGGGGGAGTAGGTTTAGCTAGGTGTGGTAGGAAGTGATGTTGTTTAGGAGAAGAAGAAGAAAGGATAAGAACAGAGGGATGAATATACTGGAGAGTGAGGAGAATATGAAAGGGGTAGATGTTAGATAGAGGGAAGGTGTAGGATAATAGTAAGCTAGAGGAGAGGTTAAAAGAGTAGTGAGTAAAAGTGGGAGGAGTTAGGTGCAGTGAGTAGAGAGGTGGGAGGGGGTATTTTAAGAGGGGTGGGATGTGATTGGTTGGGGAGTACAGGAAGTTGGGGATCGGGGAAGGTGGGGTTAAAATGGGTAGTTACAAAAGTAATTAATGTGAGCGTAGGGGAACAAAGTGAGCCTGAGTGAAGCAAGGGAGAATGAAGCAAGCAGAAACTTTAAGGCAGCTTGCCAGACCACAGAGGAAACAATCAGTTAGCAATGTGTGCCTCAAGATAGTGGAGCAGTTAAGAGTAGGCAGTTCCTTGAGGTAAGAAACGTATGCAGGTAATAGCAACCTTACATTTGCTGCTTTATTAGTTCTGTACATTTTTTTCAATTCTTGATATTAGCAGTTGCTAAAAAGAGAGAAGAATGGAAGGAAAAAGTTCAGGTGAAAGGGTAGGGGAGTCCAACGCTATTTGTTTGAGTTAGCGAGCATGCCACTAGTCAAATAAGCACTAAAGTGTTTCACTACAGACTTGCCTAGTACACCAGGAAGATTACTGAAACTAATAGACCTATGATAGATAGTAACTTTTTATTTCTGTATAAGAGGCCAAGTTTTTGATGGGTTTTCTTAATGCAATTATTAACAAGCAAATCAAATTTCAGTTAGTCATCTATCATGACCCCTAGAAGTTTTGTGTTGGGTTCAACTATGATAGGTGTTTTATTTAGAGAATGGATAGCAAAAGTGGATTTAAGGCAGTTTATTTTTTGGGAAGGAAAAACTAAGGGTTTAGAATTATCTTGTTAGACAGCCAGGTTTCAACAGAGTTGAAGGATGCCTGAGTAATAGAATTTAAGCCAGAGAGGGTGTCTGCAATGGTGATGACTGTAGAGTCATCAGCATATTGGATGAGGGATGACTGATGGCAGGAGGTATAGAGTAGATTAGTAAAAATGTTGAAGATTAGTGGACCAAGAATAGATCCTTGGGGAACACCCATTTTGATAGGGAGAGGAGGGGAGGCAGCAGAGAACCATTTTACCGATTGTAGTCATTCTGTGAGGTAACTAGAAAACAAAGCTATGGTAGACATGGAGAAGTTAAGGTTAGTGAGTTTGGCCAGAAGAAAGGAGTGAGAGACTCTATCAAATGCTTTAGAGAGATCTAAGAATAAGCATAATACTAGCTTATTGTTATCTGTGGCCAGAGAAACATTGTTGATAAAGGATAGGAAGGCAGGGGTGGTGTTATGTTTTGGACGAAAGCCATGTTGTGTAGGGTGAACAGATTTTCTTGAAGTAAGTAGTCCATGACTTGCTTATGCGGACATTTTTCCGATGTTTTTGAGAGAGGTGGCAGGATGGCTATGGGTCTGAAACTGAATATTTCTATGGAGTTGCCTCCTTTGTATATAAGTAGAGTATAGAATTCTTTCCAGATAGTGGGAACTTTTGATTCAGAGATAAAACAGTTTATCAGTATAGAGACTGGGAGGGTTAGAGAGTCTGCTGCTATCTGAAGGATGTTGCAAAGTAGAGATTTAATGTAGCCGGTAGGTATAGGTTTAAGGGAAATATATTAGTAGAATTCTGACTAGAGGAGGGGTCAGGTGGATTTGTAATGTTAGAATTAAAGGAAGCAGGACTTATCTTACTAATGGATTCAATGAAGTAGGAATTGAAGATAGAAGCTGTTTGTTGGGGTGTATTTGTTGGGCAAGGATTTGGAGATGAGGGGTTACCAGGATGTAGTATTTGATTTACTGAGTGCCAGAATTTCTTGGGATTTGACCTTTGTGAAGTAGGTGGGTTATTATAGAAATTGTTTTTGTCTTTGTTGATTTTTTTAGTAAGGTTTCTGAGTTCTTTATATTTTTGTGGATGGGGTGCTTAGTTTTTACCCAAGTTTTCCCCATTCTGTCTCTTGTTTTCATCAAGGCATGAGTAGCATTAGTTAACCCAGTGGATATGTTAGCTTTGAGACATACTGTGTGCAAGGGTGCCAATGAGTTAAGAATATTTAGGAAGGTTGAGGTGAATGAGTGTACCGCTTCATCTAGAGGGAGATGGGCCAAAAAAAGACCAGTTTATTTTGGAGAGGATGGTATTAAAGGTTTCTGGGTAGACGTTAGTTAGCTTGTGACATTTTATGTATCTATGCAATCTAGAGAAATGTGGAGATAATCTTTGAACTTTTACTGTGGAGTGATCGCTTAGGGAGTCAGGTAAAGTTTCAGGGTTGTGATGTTTATGTGCATCTGAGACTAATATTCAGTCAATAAGTGAGCCAGAGTTGTAAGATTTATTAGCATAAGTGGGTATAGAGATAGGCTGAGTAAAGCCCTGTACGTTGATACATAAGGTGGAGTCTGGTGAGCAAAGGGATAGCCAATTTATATTGATATCCCCTAGGAAGATGACTTTATTACGTATGTGATGAGTAAGCATGGAGAGAATATGTTCAAGTAGGGGAATGTTGTTGCCAGGGGGAATATAAATGACGCTACCATCACTGTAATATGATTATTAAGTTTAAGGTTGGCAATCAGGAGTTCAGCAGGCAGGAAGGATGGGATTGGTTTATCTAGAGATGTGAGTATAAGATGGTTTGAGAAGGCAATGGCTACTCCTCTGCCTTTTTTATTTTGATGGTCTAGTTGAAGTTTATTATACCCTGGAGGGAGAAAGTCAATATCAGAGTTAAGAAATTTTAGTTATATTTCAATAATCTCTGGGAAGTGAGTTGACATCCAGGCATGGAATTGACTAACTTTACTTAGTACACATCTAATATTCATTGAGTAAAAAGATATTTGTTTTTTTTTTTTTTTTTTTTTTTTTGGTGGGGGAGAGTCAGGTGTCCAGCGACAGGGTCAGTTAAATAGTTGACAGGGGAGAGAGAGTTTGGTCCTGTATTTGGATGGATAGCCCCTGATAGTAGTAGAGTAGTAGATGAAGTGCTTTATTTTACTTTTTGGAGAATCTGTGGGAGAAAGGAGAAATTTGATTTTGGGAAGGAGAGAATTTGTAGGAAAGATGGAAGGGGAGATTGCAAATGAGTGAAGAGGTTGAGTAAAGGCATTTGGGTGATTGCATGTTACAGATGGATTTTCTGGTGTTAGTTGGATATTATAGGAGATGGGAAGGTAAAGCAGAAGCAATTGAGGCATATAGAGTGAAGTTAGAATCAAGTTTGATCAATGGGAAAGGTCAGTAGTGGTAAGCAAGATAGAAGGACGTAAACTGTTAGAAATATAGTATTAATAGTTTCAGAGTAAATAGGCAGAATGAGGGATGACTCAAGTAAAAGGAGATGAATAGGTGAATTAGTTAATAATTACAGACCTGGTGATTATGTGAGGTGTAACTAGTTGGGTTGGATCAGAGGACAGGAAGTGGGGTTTAGAAGGGAAGGGAAAATGGGAGATTAGGTATTAATGAAATGATATAGGAGGTGGGTATGATTGGGGGTAGGGTAGGGGAGTGGAGTGAGCCTGAGTGTAGCAAAGGGTGAACAGAGCAGGCTGGCCCTGGCCCAGTGTGTAGCTCTTGTAGAAGAAAAACAATCAGAAAGGTAAGATAACTGAAATGGAAATGGAAGAAAAGTAGTAAAGATTATATGAAGGAGTTACTAGAGCTGTTAAAATTTGTCTTAAGGAAACAGGAAAGAATTAATGGGGGACAGAGAGTATCAAAGAGGAGCAGAAAGAGGGGTACTGAATGAGAAAAATTGTTAAAGAAAGGAGAGGAGGAGAAGAGATGAGAAATATGTGATTTGTATCCACTAGGATACCATAGTAAGTATCTGTAAGGGCACATGTGAAGCAGGAGAGGAGGCATATAGTTAAAGAAGAAATAGCTAGGAGAGAAATGTAGGCTGAAAGTATTTGGGAAAAGTGAGAGGTGAGGTACAATGGAGCCATGTAAACTGAGGCTGGCGATCAATATAGGATTAAAGAGACAAGGTCTGTTACACATACATACCCATTTGCTGTCAAGGATCCTAAGTAATTGATCCAGGCTTCCACTGGAAGGGATAGATTTTTCCTGGGGATAGCTTTGTCTTGGATCTCTCTGGCAGGACTGTGAAGAAAGTGAGGTCAGTTTTAGATGCATATTTCATTCCCTGTTTGCAGTCAAGGATCGTAGGTAGAAGGTGCAGGCTTCCACCGGAAGAGATAGATTTTTCTTAGGGTTAACTTTGTCTTGGATCTCTCTGGTAGGACTGTGAAAAAAGTCAGGTCAGTTTTAGATGCATATTTCATTCCCTGTTTGCAGTCAAGGATCGTAGGTAGAAGGTGCAGGCTTCCACCGGAAGGGATAGATTTTTCCTGGGGATAGCTTTGTCTTGGATCTCTCTGGCAGGACTGTGAAGAAAGTGAGGTCAGTTTTAGATGCATATTTCATTCCCTGTTTGCAGTCAAGGATCGTAGGTAGAAGGTGCAGGCTTCCACCGGAAGAGATAGATTTTTCTTAGGGTTAACTTTGTCTTGGATCTCTCTGGTAGGACTGTGAAAAAAGTCAGGTCAGTTTTTGAGGTATACTACATTCCCCATTTGCAGTCAAGGATTCTAGGTAGTAGGTGCAGGCTTCCACTGGAAGGGATAGATTTTTCCTTGGGTTAGTTTTGTCTTAGATCTCTGTGCCAGGACCATGAAGAAAGTGAGGTCAGTTTTGAGGTATATTTCCTGAATGTAGTTTTCCAGGTCCTGGAACTCAGTTCAGCATTCATACATCACCCTGGCCTGATTTGTGGCAGATAGAGGAATACAAATGGATGATGAATTTCTTCATCCATAAAACTAATTCATAAGAACTGATCCATATTGCATGATCAAATCCATATATAAATGTCCAAAAACAGAGTCAAACTCAAAAATATGGCATAACATTTATATGCTACAGTTAAAATTTCATTATTTCTTCATTGCTTATTTCCTTTTCAAAATCCGTTTCAAGTTAAGTGCCGTGCTAAGATCTGGGAACTAATCTGTTCTGTCATGGTATTCAGAAATATTCTTGTTTCAAGATGGATTGTAGATCTCCACCCTCAGGATTTCTGTGTACAGCTTCCATAACTATAAAAAGAAATGTATGTGTTAGACCATTAACAACCATATGCTTAGAACTGCATTCTGCATTATGTTGTGTCTTATAGCAGACACATGTTCAGCCTACTCAGGTCTGCAAATGGGTTCACGTTCCATTTATTTTTGCTATGTAAGAGAAATTTAAATTTCCAAATTGTTGCATAAAAGTTTATTAAAATTTTATACAATATAGCCTCTACAAGGATAATTAAAATACAAATCTTGATAGGTGCAAGGCAAGGGTGTGCCTTATCGCTTTATGTTATTACTGTCTCTGTTAAACCATTCTTTTACATAACATAGACTCCAGATTAACAGTATAAAATACTGCAAAGCACATGGTAATATACTTGCAATTATGGATTATATTCTTTTATTTATTTAAAATCTGGCCACCTAAGGTAAGAAGAACAGGAAAAGGTTTCATCTTTTGAATTGTCACTGATCTGTAACTACTGCTTTGGTGAGACTGTCTTGGTGTTTTCCCACCTACTCACAAATTCTCTGCTCTGCTCTGCTTTTAAACCAAGTGCCTCCTTGGAAACTTCTCCCAGTCTTATATCATGTGTTCATACTAGTGAGCAGAATTCTCAACCTCTTAGTGCAAGAATTCTGGACAAAGCCAAAAATAATAGGGGACAAAGTCCCAAAAATAGGGACAATTTTAAAATAATGCTATTGTAAACATAAGAAAGTTGATAGAATAATAGGTTTTGTGTTAGTGTGCATTTTTAGAAGGGTATTAATTTGAAAGTCAAATGTCTGTCATTATTTAGTGGCTTTAATCTCCAACAATTTGTAAGAAAAACATAAATTTTATGAGGAACAGTCCAAAAATATGAAGTAAAAATATAGACATTCTTCAAAAACCTGGACAGCTGAGAAGTATGCTAGTGCACACTATGAATTCAAACTGGGAAAGCCCTTCCCTTAGACTGTTGAAAATTGAACTCTTTCATATCTTTCCACCTGCTTAGAGCATACCACAGTAGCTGGACAATGAATCCCCTTTTCCATCTTACTTTTAAAATATGCAACATCTTGGACAAGATTACTGATCACTGGAGAGAAACCCCATCCTCTGGAACCAGCTTGTGATTTAGTGTGTTTGCTTTGCTACTGATGAGAGAAGGAGGAAGGCTAGGAAATAATCATTGGAAAGCTTGAAAAGTGCTTCTTAGGAAATAACTTGAAATTACCAGTTTGGGGTTACTACTTGGGATTACTAGTTTGGGATTACTACTTGGGATTACTACTTTGGATTACTACTTGCGATTACTAGCTTGGGATTACTACTTTGGATTACTACTGCCACTTTGTTCCAAGTGAGACAAACATCACATTGATTTTGATTTCTAACTGTTCCTGACTAAGCAGAGTGTGTGTGTGTGTGTGTGTGGAACTTCCCTAAATTATCTGGTTGTTATTTTGGTGTGGACATCTTCAGTTTTAATTTTAGACCATTATGCCCCTTGGTTCTCATGTGTTGAGATGCTATGCATGCTATCCAGTGCATCTACTAAGACATGCCTATAACAAGCCTACAGATCCCTGCAACATCTGGGACGAGACTGCTAATCACCAAAGAACTTGTGACCCACCTCTCAGGAAGCATTTTGGGATTTGTACTACTATTTTGCTTCTGATGAGCGAAGGCATAAAGGGGCACTGACTCCTAGATGTGTGAAGCTGCAGTGAGACCTGCACTAGCAATAACCAGGTAGTACATAATAGTTATTTTTCTTTGTTTACTAATAAGTAAACCAGTCCTGGGACTCTCTTCAGCCAAGACCCAGTTGCCTATGCACAAGTTTGTGTGACACATTACAAAATGACACATTGTTTTCTGTGTTTTTTTTTTTATTGAGAGCTGATAGATTAACTACAGTCTAGCCTAACTTCAGTGTAGAACCCTAAACACTTCAGCCATAAATCTTCAGGGTCACCTTTAGTAGTCTCCCTCCAACCTTAAGTACTCCAACAGGACATAGTCCTCTACCCTTAGTCAACATGGCTTAGCAAGATCTGCTCACCACATCTGTGGTGGGTCAGATGTCATTTGTTGCTACTAGGTACTGCAGCAACTCTTCATTGTTTCTTATTGAGAGACATAAATATTTAAAAAAAATGGAAGCAAACCTCTTGCATCATCCCTCTATCAGTAAGTATGCCTTCATAGCACCACATCAATCATAATACACCAGGAGGCACATAACTTATGTTGAGGCTGTAAAGTAAATTTTGTCATAGCCTCCTAAAACATACTCTGAAAGCTCCCAGCCTCCAATAAAAAGGCAACACTTATCCTTTCTCTGTTCACACATACTGCAAAACTACATAAGGCCATTAAGTCTGCTTTCACAGAAGGAAATCTTTTTTTTTTTAGTCATAGGTGACTGTAGTTAGGCAGATAGACTTTACACACACCAGACTGGATGAGAACAAGTGATTGTAAGCTGCTTGTCCTGTGCCATAAACTCATACTCAGTCTTAATAATACAGATTGATGGTCAGCTGCTTTCACAGGCATACTTCATTACACCCACTTCAGGCTTCATCACACATACTATAAAATGCATGCAGTACCAATCAGAGGAAGTAAGAACGCAAACCCAAACCAATCATTGTACTGTAATAATAATCCAAAAATACATAATAGTGCATAAAGTTAAGCTTAAATGTAAAAAATCTGAGTGGCAAATAAAGATCAATGCCACTGGCCTTTAGGACCTTAATGACTCAGTCTCCCTCTCTTATTTCATATGTTCATAGGTTCATACTAGGCTACTGGCCCTGGGGCCTATACAAGCCTAGCCAAAAAGTTCCCTGGCTTTGTTGATTGGCATAGTCTGACTGGGTCAAAACCCTTTTTCAGCGGAGGCCTAAGGAAAAAAGCTCCAAGATACAAATTATGACAGAACATAATTACAATTAATGTACAAATACAATCAGAAATAAAAAATCTCCAGACTACTAGCAATAACAGATCAGGATTACAGTAAATGAAATTGTCAGCAGAGGCATTTACAGTAATGTTTGAGGCAGATAATTATAAAAGTAACAAATACTAGAGGGGTGGAAGATAGTTCTAGGAGGGTAACAAGCCTGAGGGATAGCAAACAGTGCATTGGTCAGCCAGTTAGAGAAGTTGTATACAGGAGGAGTAGAGGTCATAAATTGATGGGGTGATGTTAGGTTCTTAGATGACGCAGAAGAAGTCCAGGGATGGTATGTGAGTCGGTAAAGAGTTAGGAAACTGTCTCCTTCTCAGAAGGAGGTAGGTGGAAGAAAGATAGTATGAAATAAAGAGGGAAAAAGTGGATGTTTGGTGGGAGATGAGGAAGACAGAGTTAGCATGGTGTGAGAGGAAAAGTGATGGGTATAGAAAAGAAGAAGCTCGGGGTTAGGGGGAGGAGGTGTGAGACGAGAAGTATTATATTCAGGAAGGAAGACTACAGGAACATATTCTGAGGTTGAGTAGGTATTTTTTGAGTGAGCTCTTAAATGTATAGGTTTGGGGTATGCATCGTAGAGTCAGGAGGAGCTTGTTCCATCATTTTTAAGACTGAAGGAATTAACATATTAAGTATTGCACCTTAAACATTTACTGGCAATGTAATGCACTGTAGTTGTGACAAAGAGAGATATTGACAGCTATGCCAGGAGATGTAGGGCAGTGGATATGTAACATATGCCATTATAGCTAGCAGACGTTTTGTAAAGGATTATATGTCACTTGTATATCAAACTGATTTGTGCAGGTGCTTGTGTTGAAAATGCATTTGTAAAACTGCTTGTGTTAAAATAAATGTACCGACAGAATGTCCTGCTGGACAGAAGAAAGAAATATACCTGTATGTCAGACTGTATTACAACTGTTGAAATTAATATTGTAACAGAGGATACTGGAAGAGAAGAGGTTAATCTCAATCCAGCTAACTTTGAAAAATAATCTGAAATTAAACAACCTGGTAGGCCATAAAGATTGTATCTTACAGTTGTGACTGCAGCCAGAGATGAAATGTCTATAAAAACAAGGACTAGGAATCCTGCTGTATTGTCCTTTGCAGTGAACTAATTGCTACCCTGGAAGGGTGGAAAATTTGAAATGTTTTTATGTCATTCAGATGCTATAACATATCTTAGCAAAGCTCTCTCTTTGTATATGGTAACACATATGTGCAGTATGCTGGTTCAGTTTCTAGTAAAGTAGGTAGCATGGTAACCAGAAGTCAGATGACCAGATGTATGTGATGTCATTCTGTAATCTAGCAGTGAAATGAATGATGTTAAATATTTTTAAACATTTCATTGTGGCTGGTCTTTTAGAGAATGTTTTAACCTTTGAGAGTACTTATATTTATTTGGTGACACTGTGGCCTCTCCTGGAAGCCTTGTTGTTTGGTCAACATTGCCATTTGTATTAATATTAACTTCACTCAGTATAATTGGGTACCCTTATAAGAGCCTTAGATTATCTGGCTTTGGAGTGTCCTGGTGGCAGTACCTACCTTATAGCCTGAGCAGAGGAGTATAGCTAATAAATCTGTGCTAGCCTTTCCCAGGTGTGTGTGTGTGTGTGTGTGTGTGTGTGTGTGTGTGTGTGTGTGTGTGTGTGTGTGTGTGTGTGTGTGTGTGTGTGTGTGTGTGTGTGTGTAAATCAGATGTGTGTGTAAATCAAATCTCAAATCTCAAAGAGTGTGTGTGTCAGCTACTTGGAGCAGGGACACCGAGCACTGGTTTCACAGTGGTAAGGGACTTGGCTTGGGACACTTGGCTGAGGACTCAACTCTATAACTGTGCCAGTGGAGAATCTTATTGGGGTCCTGGAGAGAGAGAGAGAGAGAGAGAGGGAAACACAGAACCCAGACTGAGTGTGTTCCCTCCCTGTGTGCTCTTAAGGGAAATTGTACTTGGTGCTGAGAAATACATCTGGAAATACTCTGTGTACCTATCTTTGTTCCAAGTGAACGTCAATCACCACTGTCAGTGGCGAGGATTCAGGCTCCTTGATTACTGGCCCAGAGGGGAGACATCACAGTAGGATCACTCAATCTACTTATTCACCAGTTTGATTCAGTGGCTTATTTATTTCTCACACAGTCATTTCTTGAATATTTTGCCATTTCATGAATTTTAAGTTGTTTAAAAAGTGGGAAAGTTATGTATTAGTGTGTATTCACATTCTTGTATTTTATATTGCATTCAGAGTGATCAGTTTTAAAAAAGGTGTGTTGCACCTTTAAATCTGTATAGTCCAAGAGCAACAGGGCAGAGTGCTGCTGCTGTCCACGTACTACCTTGTGCAGGGCAGACTGCTGCTGTCCATGTACTACCCTGTGCAGGGCAGACTGCTGCTGTCCATGTGCTACCCTGTGCCGGGCAGACTGCTGCTGTCCATGTACTACCCTGTGCAGGGCAGAGTGCTGCTGTCCATGTACTACCCTGTGCAGGGCTGAGTGCTGCTGCTGTCCATGTACTACCCTGTGCAGGGCAGAGTGCTGCTGTACATGTACTATCCTGTGCAGGGCAGAGTGCTGTTGTCCATGTACTACCCTGTGCAGGGCAGACTGCTACTGTCCATGTGCTACCCTGTGCAGGACAGAGTGCTGTTGTCCATGTACTACCCTGTGCAGGGCAGAGTGCTGCTGTCCATGTACTACCCTGTGCAGGGAAGAGTGCTGCTGCTGTCCCTGTACTACCCTGTACAGGGCAGAGTGCTGCTGTCCATGTACTACCCTGTGCAGGGCAGACTGCTGGTGTCCCCGGCTGTGTGCTACATGAACTCAATGAGGAACTAAACCCGCACATAAGGCAGCTGTTTAATCTTAGCCTTACCACAGGATACATGCCCAAGGAGTGGCGTACGGCAACTGTGGTCCCACTCCACAAAGGCGGTGCCTCTACGGACCCTGGTAATTACCACCCCATAAGCTTAACAAGCCTGGTCTGCAAAGCTATGGAGAGGATCATAATGGAACTCATAAACAAAGACATAGGGGACTTGCAGACATTGGACCCGACCCAGTTTGGCTTTGTCAAGGGCAGATCATGCCTTTTGAACTTGGTCGACTTCTTCGAAACAGTCACCAAGGCCATTGATGAGGGAAAGGCAGTCCATACAGCCCACCTTGACCTTGCAAAAGCTTTCGACACAATACCCCACTCGGGTATTATAGAGAAACTTACCAGCTTAAATGTAAACCCATATGTCACAAGATGGGTTGCAAACTGGCTAAAGGACAGAACCCACAGGGTTAGAGTAGCTGGCGCCACGTCAGACTCCAAGCCAGTCACAAGTGGTGTCCCACAGGGCTCAGTCCATGGCCCCCTGTTGTTCGGCATCTACTTCTCAGAAGTACAGGCTAACATAGGAGGACTATGGCTGACAATGTTTGCAGATGACTGCAAACTGGGAGCCATAGTGGAAAGTACATCGGACACAGATATCCTTCAGAGGGGTCTCACGGAAACTGATAGCTGGTGCCATAGCCATGGCCTGAAGTTAAATGCCAAAATATGTATAGTCATACCCTTCGGGAAAAACAAGGTAACCCCAAGCTACCATATAGGTGGCAATCCACTAAGCACAGAAGAGGTTATCAGGGACCTGGGGACCCAGGTTGACAGTGGCCTTTCTTTTGACACTCACATTGCTAAAGTGGTTAGAAAAACCTTCTACATTGCCCACCTGATCATGAAGGGATTCACATCCAGATCAAGTGAGGTCATTGTTCCCCTGTACTCTTCACTTATCAGACCAATGATTGAGTACAATGCCCCATTCGGGATGTATCTCACCCAACACCTGCAGCAATTGGAGAGACCCCAAAAGTTCCTCACCAAAAGGATAAAGGGATTCCAAAATCTGTCATATGCTGCCAGACTGAAGAAACTCCAGCTCTATTCAGTCGCATACCGTCTGCTCAGAGGTGGCCTGTGCCTGACATACAAGGCCATGTCCAACCCGGAATTAATGGACATGCTCCACCTCAAAAAATCCAAATCTACCAGATCCACTAGAGCAAGCAACTTAAACCTTAGCACGGATATAAATAGGACATGCTGGAGGGATAGATTTGTTACCCAGAGACTCCCTATGTTGTGGAATAAAATCCCGGTCCATGTGAGGCAGAGCACCTCGCTGGCTCTGTTCAAGAGAAATCTTGACCGGTGGATGGGAGATCGTAGGTTTACCCCGGGAATCATCTCTGTGTCACTGCTGGACAGAGGCACAACAAACTAATGGGCACAGTATTTTTTAACATAAGGGGTGGCGTAAGCCACAAAAACTCTGGGCTAGGCTTATAAATGCCTTAGGGCAGATAGCCTAGTATAAACCTATGAACCTATGAACCTATGTACTACCCTGTGCAGGGCAGAGTGCTGCTGCTGTCCATGTACTACCCTGTGCAGGGCAGACTGCTGTTGTCCATGTACTACCCTGTGCAGGGCAGATTGCTGCTGTCCATTTACTACCCTGTGCAGGGCAGAGTGCTGTTGTCCATGTACCTCCCTGTGCAGGGCAGACTGCTGCTGTCCATGTACTATCCTGTGCAGGGAAGAGTGCTGCTGCTGTCCCTGTATAACCTTGTGCAGGGCAGAGTGCTGCTGTCCATGTACTACCCTGTGCAGGGCAGAGTGCTGTTGTCCATGTACTACCCTATGCAGGGCAGACTGCTGCTGTCCATGTATTACCCTGTGCAGGGCAGACTGCTGTTGTCCATGTATTACCCTGTGCAGGGCAGAGTGCTGCTGTCCATGTATTACCCTGTGCAGGGCAGAGTGCTGCTGTCCATGTATTACCCTGTGCAGGGCGGACTGCTGTTGTCCATGTATTAACCTGTGCAGGGCAGAGTGCTGCTGTCCATGTACTACCCTGTGCCGAACAGAGCGCTGCTGTCCATGTACTACCCTGTGCCGGACAGAGTGCTGTTGTCCATGTACTACACTGTGCAGGGCAGATTGCTGCTGTCCATTTACTACCCTGTGCAGGGCAGAGTGTTGTTGTCCATGTACCTCCCTGTGCAGGGCAGACTGCTGTTGTCCATGTACTACCATGTGCAGGGCAGACTGCTGTTGTCCATGTACTACCCTGTGCAGGGCAGATTGCTGCTGTCCATTTACTACCCTGTGCAGGGCAGACTGCTGCTGTCCATGTATTACCCTGTGCAGGGCAGACTGCTGTTGTCCATGTATTACCCTGTGCAGGGCAGAGTGCTGCTGTCCATGTACTACCCTGTGCCGGACAGAGTGCTGCTGTCCATGTACTACCCTGTGCTGGACAGAGTGCTGTTGCCCATTAACTACCCTGTGCAGGGCAGATTGCTGCTGTCCATGTACTACCCTGTGAAGGGCAGAGTGCTGCTGCTGTCCATGTACTAACCTGTGCCACGCAGAGTGCCGCTGTCCATGTACTACCTTGTGCAGGGCAGAGTGCTGCTGTCCATGTACTACCCTGTGCAGGGCAGAGTGCTGCTGTCCATGTACTACCCTGTGCCGGGCAGACTGCTGCTGTCCATGTACTACCCTGTGCAGGGCAGACTGCTGCTGTCCCTGTACTACCCTGTGCAGGGCAGAGTGCTGCTGTCCATGTACTATAATGTGCAGGGCAGAGTGCTGTTGTCCATGTACTACCCTGTGCAGGGCAGCATGCTGTTGTCCATGTACTACCCTGTGCAGGACATATTTCTGCTGTCCATGTACTACCTGTTCAGGGTGGAGTGCTGCAGTCCATGTACTACCCTGTGCAGGGCAGAGTGCTGCTGCTGTCCATGTACTACCCTGTGCTGGGCAGAGTGCTGCTGCTGTCCAAGTACTATCCTGTGTAGGGCAGACTGCTGTTGTCCATGTACTACCCTGTGCAGGGCAGAGTGCTGTTGTCCATGTACTACCCTGTGCAGGGCAGACTGCTGCTGTCCATGTACTACTCTGTGCAGGGCAGAGTGCTGCTGTCCATGTACAACCCAGTGCAGGCCAGAGTGCTGTTGTCCATGTACTACCCTGTGCAGGGCAGACTGCTGTTGTCCATGTACTACCCTGTGCAGGGCAGAGTGCTGTTGTCCATGTACTACCCTGTGCAGGGCAGACTGCTCCTGTCCATGTACTACCCTGTGCAGGGCAGAGTGCTGCTGTCCATGTACTACCCTGTGCAGGGCAGAGTGCTGTTGTCCATGTACTACCCTGTGCAGGGCAGAGTGCTGCTGTCCATGTACTACCCAGTGCCGGACAGAGTGCTGCTGTCCATTTACTACCCTGTGCAGGGCAGATTGCTGCTGTTCATTTACTACCCTGTGCAGGGCAGATTGCTGCTGTCCATGTACTACCCTGTTCATGGCAGAGTGGTGCTGTCCATGTACTACTCTGTGCAGGGCAGAGTACTATTGTCCATGTACTACCCTGTGCAGGGCAGCCTGCTGCTGTCCATGTACTACCCTGTGCAGGGAAGAATGCTGCTGCTGTCCCTGTACTACCTTGTGCAGGGCAGAGTGCTGCTGTCCATGTACTACCCTGTGCAGGGCAGACTGCTGCTGTCCATGTACTACCCTGTGCAGGGCAGACTGCTGTTGTCCATGTACTACCCTGTGCAGGGCAGAGTGCTGCTGCTGTCCATGTACTAACCTGTGCCAGGCAGAGTGCTGCTGTCCATGTACTACCCTAGCCCAGGCAGACTGCTGCTGTCCATGTACTGCCCTGTGCAGGGCAGACTGCTGCTGTCCCTGTACTACCCTATGCAGGGCAAAGTGCTGCTGTCCATGTACTATCATGTGCAGGGCAGAGTGCTGTTGTCCATGTACTACCCTGTGCCTGGCAGAGTGCTGCTCCAGTCCATGTACTACCCTATGCAGTGCAGAGTGCTTCTGTCCATGTACTACCCTGTGCAGGGCAGAGTGTTGCTGCTGTCCATGTACTACCCTGTGCAGGGCAGAGTGCTGCTGCTGTCCATGTACTACCCTGTGCTGGGCAGAGTGCTGCTGCTGTCCATGTACTACCCTGTGCTGGGCAGAGTGCTGCTGCTGTCCATGTACTACCCTGTGCAGGGCAGACTGCTGTTGTCCATGTACTACCCTGTGCAGGGTGGAGTGCTGTTGTCCATGTAGTACCATGTTCAGGGTGGAGTGATGCAGTCCATGTACTACCCTGTGCCTGGCAGAGTGCTGCTGCTGTCCATGTACTACCCTGTGCTGGGCAGAGTGCTGCTGTCCATGTACTACCCTGTGCAGGGCAGAGTGCTGCTCTCCATGTACTACCCTGTGCAGGGCAGAGTGCTGCTGTCCATGTACTACCCTGTGCCAGGCAGAGTGCTGCTGCTGTCCATGTACTACCCTTTGCAGGGCAGAGTGCTTCTGTCCATGAACTACCCTGTGCAGGGCAGAGTGCTGCTATCCATGTACTACCTTGTGCAGGGTAGACTGCTGCTGTCCATGTACTACCCTGTGCCAGGCAGAGTGCTGCAATCCCTTCCCTTTCCAGCTAGGCAGACCCATTTTGAAGGTTAGCACTAGGTGAGATAGTTACAGGATGGGTGGCCTGGCAGTTGATTGCCAAGCTGGGATGCTAACATGGACATAAAAAGCCATTTTCAGAGTAAGTTCACCTCTCACATCACACCTTACAGAGCTAGAAAGAAGTATCTAAGCAGGCTCCTAATCATCAAGGGTAGACATACATATGTATACTGGGACAAAAGGGTATTGTACAGAGAATGAACTACCATAGGAGGGCAAAAGGAAGAAGTGCAACAGCAGCTGGTAGGACCATGGACCTATAGTTGGAAACTTCTAACCATAGCCTCTGATATTCCCTTTTCAGGTCATATGGTCACAAAGTGCACACAAAGAAGGTTCATACAATTTTATTGGTCAGGTACTGTGAGATACGTCAGCAGTGCCAGAAGTATGACAAGGCAGGAGATAAATTTAATACTGCCTTGATGTCTTTACCTGTTACTGAGGAACCATTTTAGACAGGAGCTGTGGAAATTGTGGGCAATCTTAGTACCCCAAGCTCCACAGGTAAGAGGCATATCCTGGTGGGGGAGGAGTATGCTACCAAATGCCCTGAACTGGTGTTCTTTGAGTCATAGGTTCTTACATGGCTTATGGCCAAAGGAGATTATCAAAAAGCTCAGCCATTTCAGCCAGTACTGGTGCAAGAGTAACAATGTCCACCATTAAGTAAATTTTCTTATAGGTTCATGGGTTCATAGGAGATTACTAGGCTAACGGTTTAAGAGCCCTTACCAACCTAGCTAATATACCCCAGTTTTATCCAATATATAGTCCCTGGGGCAAGAAGATGGCATAGGTCTTTACCTATGCCAGGAGTATCTTACAGATTGCCCCTGTCCATAAGGGACATTGGTGCTACCCCAGGTTCTTCACACAACCCAAAGTAAAAACATTGTGATCACCACGTATCCCCAGTAAAAATCTGCAAATGTGCAGACTCTCTGGCCTCTACCAAGGTAAAGAAGGTGGCAAATGCCTTGTTAGAAATCTTCAGCAGGATAAGCTTGTTGAGAGAAATACTGAAAGCTAGAGGTGCCTGTTTCATATCATACCTGCTGGTCCATTTGTGAAAACATTGCGGAGTAAAGCATTTAAAGGCCACCCCCACTATCCACAAATCAGTGGGCTGGAGAAAAGATTTAACTCTACACTAAAGTCTAGATAGCACTCAAAGTCAGATAAGAATGAGTGGGGAATTTACTTTGTCTGTTCTTTGTATACAATAAGCTGTGCTTGGAATCCATAGGATTTTTATCCTTTAGTTTTTGTATGATCTTATAGTGCAGGGACCTTTAAACTTAATTTGTCATGATGAGTGAAGGGGTGACTATCATTCCATAAGGAATCCAGCCTAGAGAGCTCATGGGAATACCACAAGAGAACCCAGCACAAACACAATAGCAGCAAAACATCTGGCTTGACCGGGCAACTAGGGCCAGAGAGTATTCTGTTGGGCAGAAATATTATGGTACCTTTTGCTTTAAATGCAGTAACCAACAGACAGCATGGGAGAGTCCTTTCAGTATTGTGGGAAAGGTAAGTGATGTTACCTGCATGAAAGAGTTGACAAGCAAGAGGCAGAAGTACAGGCTTTACCATATTTACTTGAAGAAGCCCTACCATGGTAAAAAGAGATGAAGATGTCACAAAAGGAAATATTGCCAGCCCAGTTCACTGGAATTTTGGAAATAATCATATGTTATTTGTGAATATTGATATGATTTATATAGAAGTGTGATAGAGGGTGATACTGCCAGCACAGTTGTCTGGAATTTTGTAAATGATTATATGTCACTTGTCAACATGATTCATATGCTTGTGTTACAAATGCATTAGAACTGCATGTTATGTGTATATCAAAATGCTGGTACAGAAGAGTGTGTGAAAAGGGTCTGCACAATACTGAGCGTAAAGATGTATCCATAGTGTGCCCTATTCGAAAAGAATAGAAATTTATATAAACTATTGTAATTGTGTAAATGTATACGTTTAACAGTCGGAATTGGCACATAGAAGGTTAACTTGCAAAACTTCAGTAAAATGGTTAAAATTAAATTGTTTTATAACTGTGCCATAAAAGAGATGTTATCGTTCAGTTTCAGTGCAGCAAGGAGACAGGATGTCTAAGACTAGGGAGCCTTCTGCATTGTTTTGTAAGTGTTTTATTGTTTTATGTCTTCCAGCAGTTGCAAGCATTTGAAGGCTATGTATTTTCACAGGGAAATGCTAAATGTTAGCAGTTTCTAGCAATGGTTGTTGAGCCTGGGAACTGAGGTCAGGTAACCAAAAGTGATGTCATGCTGCAAGTATCCTAGCAGTAATATTTGATATTAATTTAAGAAGTCTCTGAGAGAGAGAAAGAGAGAGACTGGGCATTTTGTATTTTGTCTTTTGACCTGGCAGCATCTGTTGGAAACATCCACTCACCACATCTGTCTTGCCTTGCTGTAAGTAAGTTAACTAGGGTACAGTAAATTATTTTAGATATAGTTAGGAATATAGTGAAAATTAGTTTAGATGTTTTCTGTATTTATTTGAGACTGTCCTGCAATGTTGTTTTAAATATTTCCTGTGAGTATTTTCTTGTTCTTTTATTATTTTATATTACATACATTTAAAATTATCTTTTGGGCTGATATTTCTGAGACATATTTAAGCTCTGAGAGTACCTGCATATTTGTTTGGTACCACCGTGCAGCCCACTTCTAATAGCCTTGCTCATGGTCAGACTATCATTTGGATTAATAGTAACATTACACAGTAGGATTGGATAACCTTTGTTAAGGGCCTTAAAGTAGCTGATAAGGGGCTCTGGTGGGAGTGATAACTACCTTATAGTCTGGACAGAAGGGGGCATAGCTAGTAAACCTGTGTTAGCTTTTCCCAGGTGTGTGTGTGTGTGTGTGTGTGTGTGTGTGTGTGTGTGTGTGTGTGTGTGTGTGTGTGTGTGTGTGTGTGTGTGTGTATAGAACAAATGTTCAAGAGTGTGAGCAGGGATACAAAGCACTGGTTGGACAGAGAGAGTGTTGGAGGACTTGGCTTGGAACCCTGGCTAATGACTCAACTTTATAGCTGTGCCAGTGGGGAGTCTTACTAGGGATCTGGAGAAAGATAGTGAAACCAGCACCAGACTGACTGTGCTCACTGTGTGCTCTTAAGGGAAATTGCACTTTACTGTGTGTGTACTTGTCATCCTCCCAGGGTGTACTTCCTCCACTTTTGCCAGTGGTGAGGATACTGGGCTGGCCCAACTACTGTTGGGGCATCACAGAAGGTACTCAATATCCTCAGTGGATTACAGAAGTCAGAAGGGGATCGTGTGGTAGACCTCCTCCATGAGGCTTTGTCTGACATATCAGTAGACAAGGTACCCATGTCACAGCTGCTAACTTCTACCCAGGAGCAGGAGATCAAGCAGTATTACAGGAGTTTTGGGCATCTTCATTGATTTACCAGAGTATGTCCACCTTCCGTAGCACCATGTAGATACTGGACCCCAGCTACCTATCAAACAGTCTCCTTATCGGGTACCTGAGAAGGTTATTCAAACCCATTAAGAGAGACTGCAGGAGATGTTGGATCTAGGATTAATCCAGGATTCTAGAAGTCCCTGTGCCTTACTGGTAGTGCTGGTGTCTGAGAAAGATGGAAGCATCAGGTTTTGTGTAGGCTATAGGAAAATTATTAGTTGCACTATTAGATGCTTACCTCATGCACAGGATAAATGAAGCTTTACAGAATTTGGGTGGGGATAAGTATATAACTACCACTGACCTGACCAATTGTTATTGACTGGTACCTGTGGCACCTGCAGTGAGGGAGAGTTCAGCTTTTGCAACACTTTTTTGGGTTATACAAGTTCACCAAGGTGCCCTTTGGGATTAAGAAATCCCCAAACCTTTCGGAAACAGATAGATTCCATTCTAGTGTGAGATTTAGACTATACAGTTGTTTACCTGGATTATACTGTAATCTAAAGTTGCCAATTACAAGCCACTGATATACTAGCATATACTCTACCATGGAAAAGCTTGTATGTGTAATTCAGCTTCCCTCAAGAAGCTTAAAAGAATCCAGAAAACAATTTACAAGCCTGATATCTGAAGTACATTATCTTTAGTGTAAGAAAATGTTTGAAGAAGTGAAAATATTCTCAGTTAGAAATAGCTTGCTTAGAGGGGCTTATTTTATGCATAAATACCTTAAAATGAAACACTGACAGCAACAATGAGTTTGAACTTCACATCGCACAGAAATTATACTAGGAATAACAACTTATTTGTTAATCTGTCTCTGGGTAAAACGAACACTTTGAATAATTTCTTCAAATATAATGCAGGTACAGTATGGAAATCTCCTCGTCTTGAGAGAAGGCAATCTACATCTACGTCATGCTTTAAGGAAAAGAGGGATAACTCTCTCAGGGAAGGGTATATGACTTTTATAATCTGGTACAAACTCCTACACACCATTTTTTGAGCTTTTGAGCTTGCTGTATCATTACATAGAAATACTAAAATATGCTAGGCAGGGGATCGGCATACTAAAATGTGGAGGGTCAGCTATTAGGGAAAGCAAGTGCAGGAATGACAGAAGTGTATTATCTGGGTCATGGAGTAGGTGACAGCGAGATTTAACCAGATTCTGTCAAGGCTGGAATGATACAGGCAGGGCCTGTAACTAAGAATGCAAACCCAGTCAGCCTTTTAAAACAAGAATTAGGGAGAATACCAAAAGACAGCACTCTCATTTCAAATGTCATTTTTGAGGGTGTCTCAACAAAACTTGCATGAGATCCAGATAAGAGGAGAAGATATGATGTATAAGTATGCCAGTGTTTTGTGACTAAGACTGTCGAAGATATGCCATATATGAGCTGCACCTGCACTCAGACTCCAAACCAGTTACAAGTGGCATCCAACAAGGCTCAGTCCTCGGACCTCTCTTGTTCGGTATATATTTCTCGGAGGTACAGGCCAACATGGAAGGACTGTGGCTGACCAAGTTCGCAGATGACTGCAAACTGGGTGCCATAATCGACTCTCCAGCCGACACAAGCATCCTCCAAAAGGGCCTCATAGAAACAGACAACTGGTGCCAGAGCCATGGCCTCAAGCTAAATGCCAAAAAGTGTATAGTCATCCCCTTTGGCAAAAACAAAGTGCCCACAAATTACCACATAGGTGGTAATCCATTAAGTATGGAAGATGTAATTAGGGACCTGGGGACACAAGTTGATGGCAATCTCTCATTTAACAACCACGTGGCCAAAGTGGTTAGAAAAACATTTTATATAGCCCACCTAATCATGAAGGGATTCACATATAGATCAGGGGAGGTCATCGTGCCTCTTTACTCATCCCTCATCAGGCCCATAATTGAGTACAATGCCCCTTTTGGGATGTACCTTACCAGACACCTGCAGCAACTGGAAAGAACCCAAAAGTACCTCACCAAGAGGATCAAAGGGCTCAAACAGATGTCATATGCTGCCCAGTTAAAGAAACTCCAGCTCTACTCAGTGGCAAGCCGCCTGCTCAGAGGCGATCTGTGCCTGATGTATAAAGCTATGTCCAACCCGGAATTAATGGACATGCTGCACCTCAGAAAATCCAAATCCCATCGAGCTACGCGCTCGAGAGACTTGAACCTCAGCACTGAAATAAATAGGACATGCTGGAGGGACAGATTCGTAACCCAGAGGCTCCCTTCACTCTGGAATAAAATCCCAGTCCAGGTTAGGCAGAGTCCCTCATTGACTCTCTTCAAGAGGAATCTTGATGAGTGGATGGGGAATCGTAGGTTTACCCCGGGTATCACTTCTGTGTCACTGTTAGACAGAGGCACAGTATACTAACCTCAAAAAAGGGCATAGCAAAATTAATTTAAAATGGGTGGCGAAAGCCAAACACACTCTGGCTAGGCTTATAAATGCCCTAGGGCAGATAGCGTAGTATGAACCTATGAACCTATGAACTTGTGACTTATTTCTGTAATTTGTGTTTCCAGTAGCATGAAAAGATGTACTTGTCAGCTTTTTCTATGAAATGTAGAAAACAGTACAAGGTATTTGTAACTGAAGTTGCAACTTCCTTCTACTGGGAGCTGCATGAATCATACATAGGACATGACTATGTAATTATTATTGCCTGTGTTTATATGATCCATCACTTTTCCAAGGCCAGAAAATTAAATGGTCATTAAAATTGCAATTAGACAATTTTATTACAGAGATAACAACCCAAGGTCATTTATGTATAAATTGTATCTATGGTTTATATGGCAATATATAAACCAAATAGCTTCAAAAGAAAAAGAGGGACATAAGCATAGGTACCCTGGAGCCTGTAAAGTGCAGATCTGTCATTTTTGTTCTCTGTAGTTTTATCTTTGCTTTGAAATTCATTTCCTTTCCTTAAGAGTAAATAATTATTTCAGTTATGAACAGACAGAAAATGAAGTATAACTGTAGACAGATGTTTACGTTTAATCCTTCTTGCTATCCACTTGTTCAAAAGGATTATTTTCAATTTACTTGTTTAATTTCTTACCTGTCTGTATATTTAACTGTTAAATATACTGCTTAACTAATTATTTTTTTACACTAGAACATAGAAACAAGACCAGGCAAGCAATCACAAGGACCATAATATGCCTTGCCAGATACACCTTTAAGCAGGCACACTTAAAAGTGCATAGCTTGATTTTAAACTACTTAAATATTTTATTTATTCACCTTTAAAAGGCTTGTGGCTGCTCATCTTTATATTTATTTATTAACTGAGTATAAGGCATGCATTTCTCAAATGTTCCTGAGCTTTCATAATGTCCCTAATTTTGCCTCACATTTTTCATCTGTCCCTTGAAAAATGTTTAATTTTCTGATGACTCTCTGAGGGCTCAGTCAATCAGTAAATGTAGCCATTACAGTCTCACACTCTTTAGTGTTCAGAAAAAGCATAATAATACAAAACCTCTTGCTCTGTTAATATTATTAGTGAATTAGGATATTATTTAAAAATTGACTGTGATTATATACCTTTGTCACCCCATTATTGTTGGCATTGTCCAGAATTCTTCAGCAAAGACGCTGAGAAGTACTCGTACCCTCTTTATCTCCCTGTTGTCTCTCTCTCTCTGTCACACAGACACACACACACACACACACACACACACACACACACACACACACACACACACACTTATAACTATGTTCATTTTGTTTTATTTTCCCTCACTCATTAAACATGGGTTTTTAAACTCTGATTAGCACAGAAAAATAAAATGGAAAGTCTTTGTAACAGGACTGCAGAAAATGTTAGTCTAGTGATTTGTCTTAATTTTCTTATGTATTTATTTATTTGTTTGTTACTTACTAAACTGCCACATTTGGTACATGTAAATAAGATGGCAGACATTTTTTCTCAGTCTGTGCTTCATAGCAGCTTAATATGCTGCTCTAGTGAAACCGCAGAGTTGATATTGGGTTCCTCTTTTATGTTAATACCCTGTAAGAAAATGTCTGTGAGTTCCACCCATTTTCTGAAGTGAAATAAGGGTGCTGTGTGAGCTCTGACTTTCAGTGCTTTTGACCTGAATGGGTTAAGATAATCCAAGCAAATTGAAGTACAAGTTTGATTAGGAACACAGCAAAACCAGCATCATAGCCATTAGTCATATGTACTTAAAGTGCGAGCTAGATAGGCTTACATAGGCATTAGAGTTAAATGTATTTAAAGTACAAACTAGATGGCCTTATATAGGAATTAGAAATAAATGTACTTAAAGCACAATCTAGATAAGGATATGTGAGCATTAGAGTTAGATGTACTTAAAACACAAACTAGATAGGTTTATTCTCTGTTTCTGCCATCAAGCACATTTAATATAAGCTAATGACAGGTTCACTTTGTCATCTGCTTCCTGCTTGTATGAAAAATGCTGACTTGTAATGCAGCTCTGTTTATTACCTGGTTGTATGGTGTTTTTTTGACATACGTGGCCAAACAGGATAATGATGTAGTTTTGATCATTTATGTCACAAGGTTTAACCTAATAACTCACTGCCACCATAAGAAACAAGTCTAATACTTTACAAGTGACCATATAAACAGTGGATATATATTGTGCAGAGTGTTAAATTCCCTTGTTATGTTTCTGATGTGATGATTATTCTAGAAGAGCTCTAAAATCTTTGAGAGAGCATTTTTTATATATACAAAAGATGACACCATTCTAGTTACATTTGTAGGAGTTGTAGAAAGTCCACGTCCTTGCTGAGAGATTCACTCCGTAATTGTCCTTTCCTACTAATACCTCAGTGTCCTGTGATGTTCCAAGCCTGGCTCTGCAGTGAAAAGGCTAATAGAGAATGAAAAATGATAAGTCACTCCTGTTCAGCCTGTCTTCAAAGAACCCCATTCAAAAAGAAAAGCTATACCGATGCCAACTATCATTGCATGCCTTTCCAGAATAAGTAATGTTATTAAAACATTAATAAAACATTAACATAATGTGTTATTCATTTTTACCTTCAGTATTTTGAAACTCACTACTAACCATTACTGATTCATTTCTGAAAGAAACTTGCGTAGCTATTTGGGTTGCATGTTTAAATGTTCCCTATCTTGTAATAAGATCAAAAAAGTATCTTCAAGGACCTTGTAGTTTAAGCCAGAACACATGTATCAGTATATTTACTAGTTCAAAATAGTTGATGTCAGTTTCATTTTCAACTGTTAGGCAATTTGTATACTGAGAGCCTTTTATTCTTGTTCTGTAAAATACATATTTTCTGTTCTGTGAATGTTGTCCATTGTTATTGTACTAATTGGGTTTGGTTCATAATATCAGCAGCCAACTTATTTAGCTCTAGATACCATGTTTAAGTTGTTAATACTTATCTGTCAAAAAGACACCATATCAAGAAATTAATATCATGATTAATGCATTTTTATAACATAAAAGCAGGAAGTCAAAAAAGTGTTTTTGCAAAGAGCTAGTTATATATACAACTCCGAGACTCCCTTCCATCTGTAATAGTCGACGATCACTCAGACAGTTGCAGGGATTAGCCACTAAGTCATTGGGATACTCAGGAAGAGGCACTTGACCATCTGCCTCTTGAGAAACTGTCCTTCAAACAACTGGATGACGCCCTGCTATTTACATATGCCGCAATGTGCTTTCCTAACTAGACAGAGTAATAAGACTAATAAGAGCTCATATGTCATTTAGTTTTAACGGCTGTAGGGTTGCATAACATGAGTTTATCATGGTCACATGGACAGAAGGAGCATGACTTGAGCTTCTCTTAACCTGACCTCTAGTCCAATATTCACACATGTTAAAGGACTACTTCATCAATTCTCACAATATATTCTGAAGAGACATAGTGAAACACTGGCCAGGATTCAGAAAAAGGCCTGGCAGCGGATGGCATGACCAAGACAAAAAGTGCTTTTTAGCTCAATCACAGAAACCAAAGATTAAAGGAAACACAGGCTGCAATCAGGAAAGATTATCAGCTAACTTTCATGACTTTGAATTCTGTGGTAATTACCACAAGCTCTGGCAAGCACTTAGCTACAGTAATCACCATCAGCGTCCCATGCATTACATTCACACGGGCACCCCCTCATTCATTCATTCCTCCACCTACACACATCCATCCAAACATACACACACATCCCTATACCTCTCAACTGCCTCTGACTGACCAGAATATCCAGGATTTTTGCCTCTTGATTTGGCTTTGTATCCCTGTCACAGATTAATGCAGTAAGCAATGCCAGCCCATACAGTTTCCCACTTTTTTCTTCATGTGCAGCTTTTTGCTACAAAATCCAGCATTTTATTATGTTTTCAGTTATTCAAAGTACTAAAAGTGCCCTAGTGTCTAGTGTACCACCATATTACAGCCGCTGCTACCCCCCAACACACAAACATGCACATGCACATACAGAGGCACTTAACTTACATCAAACACACACCCCTCACTGAATTACTCAATTATACACTCACCCACTCATCTCTTCACCCATATGCACATACCTATCCTATCTATTCTCCAACTAACCCCCTACTGCAACCACCTTATCAGAGAGAGAGAGAAAGAGAGACACACACACACACACACACACACACACACACACACACACACACACACACACACACTCACCTAAGATTGCTCTGTGTACAGTAATACACACAGCCATACACATATTCAGTCACAAATACACACACCCATCCCTGCAACACTACCTGTCTGCCAAACTTCCCATCACTTACCTCTAACTCAGTCTCACCCATTGAAAAAGCTGGGTGAATGCTTGCTTTTGTCTGAGTTAATTACGGTGGCTCATGGTAGTGATTTCTGCAGCTAAGCAGTTCTGTGATTTACTCATCTGTGTGACTCACTCACTGCAGACATTTCCAGGGGTGAGCATTATCATAGGCCTCTCCCTCAGAATGCCTCATTAGCATTTGCTTTAGGCCAGAGACAGACATCTTACTACAGTACAACACCTCTTCGGGTAAAGCATAGTGGCAGAGCTGTCTCTGAATTTGAAACAGCTACCACCAGCAGTAAAGACAGTTTACCGCTAGTGGTAACATTTGTGAATCGCAGGGATTATGTATCCAGATTGTATGTACAGTGTTCTAGTATCTAAACTACCACCAGCAGTGAAGATAGTTTACCGCTAGTGGTAACATTTGTGAATCGCAGGGATTATGTATCCAGATTGTATGTACAGTGTTCTAATATCTAAACTACCACCAGCAGTAAAGACAGTTTACCGCTAGTGATAATATTTGTGAATCGCAGGGATTATGTATCCAGATTGTATGTACAGTGTTCTAGTATCTAAACTACTACCAGCAGTAAAGACAGTTTACCGCTAGTGGTAACATTTGTGAATCGCAGGGATTATGTATCCAGATTGTATATACAGTGTTCTAGTATCTTAACTACCACCAGCAGTAAAGACAGTTTACCGCTAGTGGTAACATTTGTGAATCACAGGGATTATGTATCCCGATTGTATGTACAGTGTTCTAGTATCTAAACTACCACCAGCAGTAAAGGCAGTTTACCGCTAGTGGTAACATTTCTGAATCACAGGGATTTTGTATCCCGATTATATGTACAGTGTTCTAGTATCTAAACACAAAAAGGACAAACTAACGGAAAAGGAACAATTATTCTTGATACTGGCATACGAATTGTTAAAATGGACTACTATCAAAACTTCTTATGAAATATCTGTGTCATACATCACTTTGCATTCTTATTAAAAATAAGAAAATAGGATTCATGCTGGTATTGCTTGTTTAAACCTCTGTTTATTAAGTTAAAAAAGGTAATACATGCTTCCCCCTTGTCAGAGCTTCGTCAGATCCAAGTTATACATACCAGTAACAAGCAGTATATACTTCTCTCTTTTCCACATAAAAACCATGTAAATTACAACAAATGCTTTAATCCAAGAGCATTTAAATAGATCATATTCAGTGACAGGGATTGATACAGTGGCACATACAAGGTTTGCATCTCTATTGAGTTTTCCTCCTCTAAAGTCATTGTGTATCTTGTTAGTGTACCAGGTATAATGCAACAAAGATCGCACAGAAGAAGATGTGACAGAAGTCAATTTTAAGAATTCATATGCTGATATCAAGAGTAATCCATCCATCCACAACCCCTTTTTCCCATTTTGCAAATGGCGTTGAGGTCTCCTTCGACAGTAATCATTCATGTACAATTAGCTGTCCATTTTTTGTGTTTTGATCTTCCTTAAGGAAAGTTTTTATTACCTTTAAGCCACATTATATTTCCTCAGTACTAGGTTATATTGTTTAAATTTTGTAGTATCTCTATAAAGTTATGTCTAGTAATCTGGCAGCATTTCATGTTCTTTATTCTTGTGTTTTAATTCTTTTTAGCTTGTATAAAATAAATAGCTGTGCTCAGTGGAACTACTACAATATTGACAAAAATTAGATTTACTACACTTTACCGCCACAAATCAATGCCTTCCATCATGTTGCATTTCATTTAATAGCTGGCAAATGAACTGTATATAGTGGATGTACTGGAAAAGCTTCAGATATTGGATAATGATGCAAGCACTTGTCTCTTCTTTTTGATGACAGTCATTTACTGGAAATATAGATGGCAGCAGCAAGAAAGTAAACCACTTTAACCCGCCAATTATGGGCAGATTTATCAGACTGCATGCAAAAAGATTTAGCAAGCGTCCTACCCTAAGGATGGAACTCTTTGGCTGTAACATGCACAGTAAGTTTACCAGATAAAATGATCGTTCTCAATCTAATTTTAGAAAGTAAATATACTAAACCTTCAGTGTACCAGTGAACTGCTCCACGTATGTTCCATAGGAGTGATTTCAAAAAGATTAAATGACAAATATCTAATTTTTCTAATATAAGATGTAAAATGTTCATTGTTCAAACATTTCAGCATTCTACTACATGTTTTACATTTATTAGTATTGTTTGGTTCCCCCTAATCAGGTATTGAATTATAAGAAACGGGGGTGGATTGTTACTTTTGGTTTCTTAATTAGGCCAGGTCAGGCCAGGACTTAACAAATATTTTTATTAATATTAAATGTATGGGATTTAACAATATACTTATCCATTTGCTGATGCTGAAAGAAATTTCAAAATAATCATAAGGTGTAAGTATTGCTCTATAACTTTTTCTTTAAATATAATAGCTACATGTGTTCTAATTTTTATATATATATATATATATATATATATATATATATATATATATAGAGAGAGAGAGATAGTGCGCTAAGATAATTTCTTGAATTTACTTGATTCATTTTTCAACTTGATTGGTTAATTTCTAGTAGTGAATTTGAATAAATTCTGGTTGTTGGCATCTCACTTCATTGAGAAAACCACTGGGGAAGACCCTACTTCCTGGGTCTGTTGTGGGATGGAGCTACACTAGTTGGTGAGTATAACTGTCACTGTTGGTTCTTTGTTGTACTTTTACTTTGGTGATTCCATGCACTCAAAGCTAGTTCTCCCTGAGTGTACTTGGAAGCACTTCTATATACATATGTGGGTAAACGTCATTCAAAAGAACATTCAGTGTTAGGAGGATCAAGCTCAGTATCTAAAAAAGTCCTCCAAAGAACATGTCACCATAAAGGCCCAGATTAAATGCCCTCATGCCTATTCATTTGTCTGATTTTTTTAAAAGAATTAACAGAGACTTATTTTTCCAACTAATAATGGAGGAGTGCTACCTTCAATGAAAAATGTTATTCTACCCAGAAGATAAAGCAAAGGCTCAACCTACAAAATAGTTCTTATTCTTGGTGTTCACTAAATGTCTTCTACTTTGAATGTCTGCCATATTCCCAATACTGCTGCCTTTAAGACATTTATAAATAATAATAACGTTACCCCTTAGTAACCTCTATTTAACTGGAGGTGGGATTATATCAAGGATCAGCTCTGAGCCCTTTCTTGTTAGTAATGTTGATGGACAGGTTGACAGATGAGATCAGACAGGAGTCCCCATGGACTAATGACATTGTGATCTGTAGTGAGAGTAGGGAACAGGTTAAGGAGACCCTGGAGAGGTGGAGATATGCTCTAGAGAGGAGAGGAATGAAGGTCAGCAGGACTAAGACAGAATATATGTGTGTGAATGAGAGGGAGGATAGAGGAATGGTGAGGATGCAGGGAGTAAAGTTGCCAAAGGTGGATGAGTTTAAATACTTGGGATCAACAGTTCAGAGTAATGGCGAGTGTGGAAGAGAGGTGAAGAAGTGATTACAGGCAGGGTGGAGTGGGTGGAGAAGAGTGTCAGGAGTGATTTGTGACAGACAAGTACCAGTAAGAGTGAAAGGGAAGGTCTACCAGAGGGTAGTGACACCAGCTATGTTATATGGGTTGGAGATGGTGGCACTGACAAAAAGCAGGAGTCAGAGCTGGACGTGGTAGAGTTAAAGATGTTAAGATTTGCACTGGGTGTGGCGAGGATGGACAGGATTAGTAATAAGTATATTAGAGGGTCAGCTCAGGTTAGATGGTTTGGAGACAAAGCCAGAGAGGTGAGATTGTGTTACTTTGGAGATGTGCTGAGGAGGGATGCTGGATATATTGAGAAAAGGATGCTAAGGATGGAGCTGCCAGGTAAGAGGAAAATAGAAAGGCCTACAATAAGGTTTATGGATGTGGTGAGAGAGAACATGCAGGTGGTTGGTGTGACAAAGCTAAATGCAAAGGACAGGAAGAAATGGAAACAGGTGATCCACTGTGGCGACCCCTAATGGGAACAGCTGAAAGAAAAAGAAGAAGACCCATCCTTCCTTGTATTCTTCTGATAAAATGTCTTTGTATTCTTTTCAGTCTATCTAACTGAACTGTATCGCACATGCACATAAACTCACAATATTCTAAAATGGGTCTAACTTTAGATTTACAGAATGGAAGTAAAACCACCTTATCTCTACTAACTACACTTCTAAAGGTATTATTAATCTTGCAATAACATCTTCTACCAGTATCAAGCAAATGACTGCCAAAACTTAAGGAGTTGCCAATTTTAATACCAAAACCTTTTGCAACATTAATGTGCTGAATACTAACCTCATCTAAAGCATGGGGATATTTAGGGTTCCCTTCCCCAAAATGCATGACATAGGTTTTATTAACATTAAATTTCATACAATTCTCTGAGACCCACCTAAATAACTTGTCCAAATATGGCTGAAAAGAAAACTGATAACCCATAAATAACTGAACTAACTTTTCCATCATCTGCATATTTACTGATCCATATTTTTTTATTTTCTTGAAAACTTGACCCATAACTGAGCCCTGAGGGAGCCTCCTGCAGTTATTTCAACCTCATCTGAAAATATATCTTTACCCTGTCAGCCAGTTATTAATTCATCTAATTATATACACACTGATGTCACTTTCTTTTGGTGTAGTAATAATCTTAAAATGTGGCATTGTGTCAATGGCCTTCAACATATCCAAACAGATAATATCATCTGCTACCTCTCCACCTAGTAATGTCCTTAAATGCAAGCAAAATTAAATCAAATCATTACCACAGGACCATCTGGCTACAAAACCAGACTGAGTAGCGTCAAGTCTCCTATTCAAAATATTAATAATGTATTTAGAAATCACCTGTTCATAACATTCTCCCACAGTACTAGTCAGGCTAGTTGGGCCATATTATTCAACCATACACTGCTCATCACCGTTCAACACTAGTACAAAATCAGCCAATTTCCAAATTATGTGCACATAGCCTGTATCAAGTGATCTTTGAAAAAAAACAGTCAAACAAACGGTTATTTCTTCAATAACAGCTGATAAAAAAATTGCATGTATGCCATCAGGGCCTGCAGTTGAACTAATTTCAATCATCTTCAACAGGTCATCAAAGCCTAACAAAAAAGAAAAGGGCCATCACCAGAGACATCAATTGAAATATTTCTCTTAACAAAATTTCTGTCAGGGCCTACAATATGATTCAAAAATACATTAGACAATAAGCTTTTGTCAGTAACCAACTCACAACCAACTGTAGTAGCATCACCTGAATGTACAACCATCTTAAATTGATTCAGATGCCAATTAAAAAGCCTTTTTATTCAACATCACATTACTGTGATCCTCTTTTCATAATTATTCTTTGTTAACCTAACCAGTCTGTTTAAGTATTCCCCAATACCCAAAATTTATTTAGTTTTTTCCTCCCTGACCTTTTTTGTCAGTCTTTACCATAAATTCTAAACCTTTCTATGTAGTTTTTCCAAGGAAGCATTCCACCATGGAGATTTATATCCACTAAGTTTCATAGGAACTAGTGGTAGAAAAATCATCAATCAATCTATGTAAAAAAATAGTTTTTCCTAACTTTTCTGTATAGTGACAGAGCCAATTGAATATCATCAATTCCAATCAGATAATTCCATCCTTATCTTGTCATAATCTGCTCTATAAAAATCATACCAAACCCCTGATTATTCATGGACTTAATGGGCCTAGGAAACCCATATGTCCAGGAAATACTATAATGATTTGAACATATAAATGCTTCACAAACCTTACAATGTTCTGTTAACTCCTGATGTTTAACCCAAAGTATGTCCAAGATACTAACACCTCTAGTTGGAGATGACACCAACTGAAAATACCCCATTCCTACACTTACATCAATGAACTTACCTAACAAACCTTTATTTAAATTCAGTCCAGCCCAGTTAATACTAGGGGTATTTAAATCTCTGATCATAAAACTTAGTTTGACATGGAGGCTTATAAAATAGTACCATTTTGCATGCTTTCAGCCCACTACTCAGCTTAACTGAAATTATCTCAAAATTGCTATCTGCATTGTGTAAGCTAAATACCAGATTACCTTGAATGTAAACAGAAACATCCCATCTTTTTCCCATATCCTTTGTCCTGTGACAGGCCTTACATATGACTCAATGGTAATTTATTTTCTAAAAAACAGGTCTTGTTTACCATGACCACTTCATAACCATCACATATCACCCTTGTTTCTAAAAGGAAACTTTTTATTCAAATTTCTAAAGTTACATACAATAAAATAAACTTCAGCTATAAGTTCCTACCATACCTAAGGGATGCTTTCAATGAGACTAAGTTAAAAATCAACTCTTGGTTTTCAATAACTTGTTCAGTAACAAGTTCAGTACTTTGCAAGTAACAAGATCTTCTAACAATATTTCTGAACCCACTAGCCTCCTTGACCAAGGCATTACTATAATGAAAAGTTGGAATGACATGTTTTTTACTTCACTCAGACCTATCAGCTGTTTGATAACATGAGTAAAATATTCCACATTAGTTCTTCCAGCATCATTTATACCTGCTACAACTACATCTAATTTTCCCATCCTCAAACATCATTTTTAGAGTAACCAAAATATGATACATCTTACATCCAAATTATTAGAGATAATAGTGGATGATAACCTTAAATTTGATCTGCATATACAAAATTGCACAAGAAAATGCATCAAAAACTACGGATGCTTTATAGAGCCAAAAACGTTCTCACTAACGCAACTAAAGATACACTTGCCACTACTTATCTCCTCTCCACTCTTCTTTATGGCATTCCCATTGTGACTAACCTTCAGGTGTTACAAAAATTGAAACTTCAACAATCTATAACAAAGTTGTTAAATTTGCAGCAAATACTCCTTTCAGCACCCACCACTGTATAGCACTATAAAGCCTCTATTGGTTAGAACTGTCCCATCAACTAACATATACACAACTTCTTACCACCTATAAAATTATCTAGAATATCTCTGCTTGTTCAGCACTAAATGCCATTCTATGCAACTATGTTCCTAGTTGGTTATTATGATTTAATGACCAAAAACTCCTGTCTGTCAAGAAACCTATCCAATCTGCTGGGCATTGTGTGTCCTTGTACCATGTTTCTGTGGCCTGGAACTCATTATCTATATCCATCAAGTCATTTCCCTTAATCTTTTCCTTCAAAACCATTCTGAAAGACTTCCTTGCCAAAAGCTGGCTCTGTTCTTACACAACACCATGATAAACTATATCCCTAAATGTGGACAAATACCTACTCATACCTTACATCTCCTTGCTCTCCCTTATTCATTCACTTCCTTACTTTTATCAGTTTCTCTCCCCTGGATTTCTCTCTAAATATACCATCATCCTGCTTTTCTCTCACTTCATATTGCAATTCCTATTTGTTTTACATTAACATACCTTTGATTTCTCTATAAACTAGTTAAACTTTCTCTGACCATTGAATCACAGGTTCATAGGTTTTTACTAGGCTAACAACCACAAAGGCCTTTTTAAGCATAGCCATGCATCCCAAATCTCTGACAAGTTCTGATACCCTTGATAAGTGTAAGCAGGGGTTTGGGAGATGAACCATTTACAGGTTACCTGTTTACATTAGAGACATAGGTGCCAAACCAGGGATGAATTTTCAGTTTCCCATCCAATTGCCCAATTTGCACTTGAATTGGGTTAGGGAGAAACTCTACTTCACATGGATGGGGAGCTTGTTCCGTTGATGCAGTAGTCTCTGGTATACATACCTATCTCTCCAGCAAGACCTATTTATATCACAGGCAAGGTTTAAGTCTTTAGAATGGATAATTCTGGTGCTGTTTGTTTTGTAGATATGCAGGAGGTCCATCAGAGTGGAGTCTGATAATGCCCTGTATGCCAGGCATAAATCTCCCTTCAAAAGCCTATAAGAGACAGAATACAGGGATAGGGAATTGAGGCAGTCTGCATAGGACATTTTAGTGAGCAACTGCTGTGGATGTTCCATTTGCTGGATATGCCTGGTTAGCTGCATACCAAAGGGGGCATTGTACTCAGTGATAGGTCTGATGAATGTCGAATACAGTGGAACAATGACTTCCTTGGACTTAGATGTCATACCTTTGTTTATAAGTTGTGCAATATAGAATAATTTTCACCACTGTAGACACATGAAGGTCAAAGGCTAGATTACTAGCTATGTATGTCCCTAAGTCCCTGACTACTGGGTCAACTCTAAGGGGTGTGTTGTCAATATGATAGTTACCAGGGATGGACGACTTTACTATTTTGCATTTCTTGACATTTAGTTTTAGTCCATGGCTCTGACACCAGTTTTTTGTCTGTGTCAGCCCCTCCTGGATAACATTTGTGTCAGTGTGAGATTCAATGACAGCTCCTAATTTGCAATTATCTGCAAATGTAGTCAGCCAATGACCACTGACATTGGCCTTGACTTCTGAAAATAAATGTCAAAAAGAAGCAGTCCAAGGACTGATCCCTGAGGGACACCACTTGTGACTGGCCTCTTTGTAAAGGTGGACTCCACAATTCTATCTTCCTGGGTCCTGTCTGTGAGCTAGTTGGCTATCCACTGGGTGACATACAGGTTTGTACCTAACCTCTTGAGTTTGTCAACAATGCCCAAGTGGAGTGTTCTGTCAATTTTTGGGGGCAGGTCAAGGCAGGCAGTGTGAACAATTTTTCTCTCATACATTGCTTTGGTGATCTTCTCAAAGAAGTCCACCAGGTTGAGTAGGCATGATCTGCCCTTGACTAAATCAAACTCCAGTGTCTGGAGGTTTGCTATATCTTTATTGATCATCTCCATGATAATTCTTTCCATGGCTTTACATATAAGACTAGTGAGACTTATGCATCTGTAATTTCCAGGTTCTGTAGATGGCCCAGCTTTGTGCAGAGGGAAGACTGTTGTCTTTCTCCATTCATGAGGCATGGAACCTCTTTGGAGGCTACAGTTAAATAGTAATTCCAGAGGCCCTGATAAATCATGTTTCATGCTATATCCTGGTATATTGTCTGGGCCCATTCATGCAGTGGTCTTGGTCTTAGAGAGAGCATTAAGGACCTGTTCTGTAGTGATAGTAGGTGGAGTTATATTTGATGATATTTCCAGAGGGAAGATTGAGGGGGGTAGACAGGAGTAAAGTTAGAACTGAATATATATGCCAGGAGGTTTGCTATGTCTTCTGGCTCAGTATAGGTGGCTCCATTTACAATGAGCTCTGCACACAGTTGTGTATTGCCTTTGAGGTTGAGGACATAGCTAAAGAATGCTTTCTGGTTGTCTTTGGCCTGGGATGCCAAACTTACATGGGCACTGGAACCATAGAATCGGGGGGGGGGGGGCTCTCCCACTTTTGCAGCTGTAAGACCTGTCAGGAAAAATTAATGAAGTGGAGTTTTCATGCTAACGTGGATTCACGTGTGGAAATGAAACTAACTAAACTAGCTGTTCTTGTTCTCTTATTGATCTGTGTTACAGCAGTTATGCTGCCGCTGTTCCATTGGTGCTGCCAGAGTCATGCCGGTAAGGAGAGTTTTATTCTTTTATTTGCAGGAGTTATGCTGCTCCCGTGTGTGTGTGTGTGTGTGTGTGTGTGTGTGTGTGTGTGTGTGTGTGTGTGTGTGTGTGTGTGTGTGTGTGTGTGTGTGTTCAAAATGCCCCAGTTAGGTATACCTGGTGGTTAGAGTTACTCAGGCTTGAACAAGAGCCTGAATTCTCTATCCATGCCACCACTTGTGATTCAGGGAGTTGAGTCCATAGCTCAATAGTTAGCTCATACTTTTGGTTTGCTCCTCTTAAAATTTCTGGTTTTCTGGCAAATCAGTGAGAAATGAATTCACTAAATAATGATAGCCCTTTAAGTTTCAGTCTTTCTATTTTTCAGGAAACACATGATAACACAAAACACTTTATTTTAGCAACTTTCTAAGATTATACAAGCAATATTTAAAATGTGTCCTTGGTTTTGGGCATTTGCCCTCCAAAAATAAATTGTGTTTTTTTTTTCCAGATTTCTTGTGCTGCGAAGTTGAGAGATTTAGTCAAGTGGATTTTACAAGGAGCTGATAGCTTCAGGGGAAGAGAAGTTTAGTGCTACTTATGCTAAGTGGTTTGCATTGTTAGTAGCACAACAGGTAGTATACTTGCTTTTGATGCAGAAGGCTGTGGGTTCTACTCCCACAGTATGCAGATGGATCACTGATACTATACTGTGTTGTACTTTAAAGGGAGTGGATGCTGCAGTCCTATGAATGTTCTCCTTTGGAGGAGTTACCTAGTAACAATTAACCTGTCATCAGTTTGCCATCCATTTGCCATTGCAAAATTACTAGCTTATTATTTTTTTAATGTAGCATACGCAATTTATTCTTCAAGGGCAACAAGCACTTTATTTGTAGATGAAACAATGAAATATAAAGTTGTTTGCTAGTAAGAACTCCTTTATTAGTTAGAGATCCCTGGGAGGGTGGCCTAATGGTTAAGGTGTTTGCCTTGCAAGCACAAGGTGCAGGGTTTGAGTCTCACAGGGGACAACTGGCTAGGCTTAAAATGGCTCGGAAGGGCAGTTAACTTAGTACTAATCTATGAACCTATGAACCCATGTGGAATTATTTAGATGACTTACTTCTGCAGTGATTTTGCATATTTACTGATATTGGTGGATTGTATAAGCCACGGTGGTGCAACGGTAGCATTGTCGCCTCACAGCAAGAGATTCTCTCGTTCGATTCTTGGCTGGAGTGCCTTCTGTGTGGAGTCGGCATGTCCTCCCACAGTCGAGTGGCATTTGAAAGACATGCGTGAATGGGTGTGCCTTTGTTGAAGGTTGGGAGTTGGGCTGGCACCTCAGCACCATAAAAATCGACTGCCAATCATTAGCGGACCGGAGTTCCGCTGTGGTGACCCCTAACCGGGAAAAGCCGAAAGAAGAACAACAACTGATATTGGTAGATTGTAATGACAGAAGTTTGAGTGGCCTTATATGGTTCATAGGTAGGTACTAGGCTATTGGCCCAAGGAACTAAGTAAGCCTAGTCAACAAGGTTCCCTGGCTTACGCCACCCAAGAAAGTTAATTTCCTGTGCCCCTGTCAAGCAGAGCCACAGAAGTGATCCCCGGGGTGTATTTCCTATTTCCCATCCACACATCAAGACTTTTCTTGAAGAATGCTAATGAAGAACTTTGCTTGACATAGATGGATAACTTGTTCCAGAGTATGGGAAGTCTCTGGGACAGGAATCTATCCCTCCAGCATGTCCTGTTTATTGTAGTGACAAGGTTTAGGTTCCTAGAGCCTGTAGCTCAGAGGGATTAGGATTTCTTTAGGTGTAGCATGTCCAACAGCTCTGGGTCTAACATAGCTTTATATGTTAGGCAGAGATCTCTTCAGAGAAGGCGATATGCTACAGAGTAAAGCTGGAGTTTTTTTGAGACGGTCAGTGTAGGGCATCTGTTTGAGGCCAGTAATCCTCATTGTGAGGTACTTCTGTGGCCTTTCCAGCTGCTGTAGATGTCTTGTGATGTACATTCCAAAAGGTGTTGTACTCTATAATGGGTCTAATGAGTGCCAAGTAGAGGGGAACAATGACCTCTTTTTTCCTGGATGAGAACCCTTTTGTGATGAGGTGTGCCACATAGAAGGATTTCCTGACTACTGTGGCGGTGTGATTATCAAAGGAGAGACTGCTGTCCACCTGGGTCCCAAGGTCTCTTATCACACATTTGGCATTAAGTAGACTGCCATTTATGTGGTAGTTCATGGGTACAAAGTTTTTACCAAAGGGGATGACAATGCACTTTGTGGCCATGCCTCTGACACCAGGCATCTGTCTCAGTGAGGCCCTTCTGTAGGATGTCCACATCATTTGGGGACTTGACTATGGCTCCTAGTTTGCAGTCATCTGTGAACTTCATTAGCAGGAGGCCTTCTGTGTTAGCCTGTACTTCAGAAAAGTAGATACCAAACAAGAGAGGTCCCAGGACTGAACCCCGTGGTACTCCATTTGTCACTGGTTTGAAGTCAGATTTGGAGTCTGCAACTTTTTGGGTTCTGTCAGTGAGCCAGTTGGCAACCCATCTTGTGACATAGAGATTTATACCTAGTGAGTTTAGTTATAATTCCAGAATGGGGGATGGTGTTGAATGTCTTGACAAGGTCAAGATAGGCTTTGTGAACCACCTTACCCTTGTCTATGGCTTTGGTGACTGCCTCAAAGAAGTCAATCAGGTTCAGAAGGCATGATCTGTTTTTCACAAACCTGAACTGGGGGGAGGGCCTAGAGTTTGGAGGCTACCACTGTCTTTGTTTATGAGTTCCATGATGATACTTTCCATGGCCTTGCAGACCAATCTCATCAGGCTAATAGGGTGATAGCTCCCAGGATCAGTGGTGGCTCCCCCTTTGTGGAGTGGGATAACTGTTGCTGTGCACTATTCAGTGGGCACAAAGCCTGATGTGAGATTATGATTGAACATGGTGCTTAGGTGGGGAGCCAGTTCATTCCGAAGTTCAAGTAAAACGCAGCCTGGGATGTTGTCCGGTCCCATGAATGCTGTGTTTTTGTTTTTAGAAAGTGCAGCTTTTACCTGCATAGATGTGATTACAGGGACTCTGCATTCTTCCTGTGTAGATATGGGCCCTTTATGGGGTGAGAGGGGGGTAAAGTTAGCACTGAACCTATCTGCCAGGATGTTGGCAATATAAGTTCATTCTGTAATTTTCATGCCATTGTGCTGTAACTCAGAGCAGATCTGGGTGTTGCCATTCAGATTCTTGACATAGCTATAGACCACTTTATGGCTGCCCTTAGAATCAGTGGCGATTTTGTTTTCGTAGCTAGCTTTGGAGGATCTTATAAGGGATCTCAGCTTCTTAAAGAGGCTGACCAGTGGGAATGTTGCCCAGCAGACAATGGTGCACTGATAAATAATCTTCTTCTTCTTCTTTCAGCTTTTCCCAGTTAGGTGTTGCCACAGTGGATCACCTGTCCACTCATGAGTGGCAGTGGAGTTTTACAGTGTCAAGTTGCCAGCCCAGCGCCCAACCTTCCATAGAAGGCACACACATGCACACATTCACACCTAGGGCCAATTTAGAGTGTCCAATCCACCTACTGCATATATTATATTATTTATCAGTACACCATTGTCTGCTGGTCAACGTTTTTTCTGATTTGCTTTTTGAGACCTGGCAGTTGCCTTACATGCAGGGACTGTGTTTTCTATTTTACTCACTTTTGCAACAATTTTTTCCTTCTGTTGTAGATTTTGTTTATGGCAAGGGACCACCGTATTGGCTTCCTTTTTTTGGAGGATAGCATCTTGGTTCTGTTTGAGAAAGCACGATCCATGCACTTGTGTAAGTGCTTATAGAGTGCATTTTTGTAGAATTCAGCAGTCATAACTGTATTGTCCATCTGCATGGGTGTCATGAAGTTTGCCACTTCTGTCTTAAGAAGCATGAAGTTGGCTTTGGAGAAATGTTTTACTGTGGTTTCCTTAATGGTGGGTGGGGGAGGGATGCAGCTATCTAGGGTGATTAGCTTATGGTTGAATCTGACCAACAAGGAATTGATTTCAGGTGTGGAACACCAGTCATTCATGTTGGTAATGACTAGGTCTAGGATATTATTGCCCCTAGTGAGGGTGTGGATAAGTTGATCCAGGGCATTGGAATTTATGAATTCCAGAAAGCGTTGAGCGAAGGAGTTGGTACATGAGTAGTTTTTCCAGTTAATGGTGAGGGTAGTTGAAATCACCCATTATTAGGGTGTTTGGTTGAACCCTAATATTTTCCATTATATCAAGAAAAGAGGAGTGAGAATCCTGGGGCATGGTGGGGGATCTGTAGCAAGCTACAATTTGGATTGCAGTTCTGCCCAGAGTTAGTTGCACTTGGATAACCTCGGATGCATTATGCTGCGCAACTAGCCTGGAGGTATGGATTTCCTTAATGAATATGGACACACCTTCACCTTTGGTGTTCTGGTCCAGATTAGATGGCCGAAAAGTGTGGTATGAGTTATAGCCTGGTAATGCAGGGGTGCTGTATAGAGCCTTGAACCAGGTCTCAGTCACTGCACAGATATTGATGTTCTCCATTTTAAGGAGTGCCTCGAGTGAGTGCATTTTGAGATTTAGACTTCTAGCATTGAGTAGCATTACTCTCAGTTTTTGCTTGCCTGTTCGTGTTATGGTGGTGAATTTGTCATTTGAACCTTGCCTAAAAAAGACACTATTGGGGCAGCAAGAGCCTTAGCCAGTATCCAGAATCCCATGGGCGACAGGTGCCGGCCATCTCTGGCAAAGCATCATGGTCTGTTGACCATGTCATCCCAGGCACACAAATACTGGATTCCCTTAGAATGACACCAGAAGCTTAGCCAATTGTTGAAGTCAATCATTTTGTCCTTGTACTGCGGTATCATTCTGGGCGATGGCAGGATGCTACTCAGGGCTTGGGTCATACCTGTCTGGGCTACAAGATCAGAGAGGTCTTCCATGTCTCTTTTCATGTAGTCCAGGGAGGTACGTCTCAAGTCGTTCACACCAACATGGACAATGACAGAGTCATATTTGTACTTGTTGTGGAGTGACCTGAGTGCATGGGGTATGTGGCGGATCCTGGCACCCAACAGGCAGCTGACAGTAACCTTCTCCTTGTTTAGCCTGGTGAGTGGGATGTCAGTGTGCCTGACTATAGAGTTACCTACGACTAGTGTGTTGGGCACGTTGTTTTGCCTTATTGGCTGTGGTTGAGTGGCACACTGAGTCTGCAGGCTATGTGTCATTTGGGTTGTGTTGGGGGGTGGAGGTTGCTTGCGTTTCTGCTTTGCAGGACTTTGTTGCTTAGTCAGATTATTATTGAGAGCCTCCGCGAATGTTTTTGTGATTCTATGTGTGGATTTTGATGGTGTAGGTTTAGTGGGACTGTGTGATGAGTGTGGTATGGTGCAAGTGCTTACCTTCTCCTCTTGACTGTCAAGTTCAGACTTGGTTGGAGAGAGCTTTGCCTCCAGTTTGGCTAGATAAGTGTATCTCTCACAGATTGTGGTGTTGGGTGGTAGGAGGAGAGGATTGTCTGTGTACATGAGGCAATTGCTACATTGCCTCATCAGATAGGCAGGTGAGAACACTGGGAGCTGACCCTTGGACATGCCTGAATAAAAAACTACTTTCTTCTAGACAAGTGAGGAAAGTGAGTATAAGAGCTGTATTTCTCTAAGCAAGTGAGGAAAGTAAGTACAAAATCTGTTTTCCTCTAGGTAAAGAGGAAGCTTGAGTGCTGTAGTAATTTGTAGCTTATTTAGTGCTAACAACAAGTTCTGAACAAGTGCTGAGCACGAATAAGCAAATTCAAGTGCTAAAACTAAGAATCTGTACCCGGATCTTGTGGTGGATATGCTAGTTAGTGCTTACCACTCCCACTGATAAGCTAGAATGCTTCCCTCCAACACAGAAAGGCTTGGGAGGGGGGGCTCATAAGATTACAAACAGTCCTGGATACAGCAAATATGTATCTGGACTAGACTAGTTGCAGGAAAAGTGGGAAACAAGCGCAAACATGGGCTTTTAAACCAGAAAGCTGAAAGAGATGGAAAAACTGCCCAAACGGCCAATAAACTACAATTTCTGGGCCAGAAACCACTCTTGTGGTAGATAGGCTACCTAGTGCTTATCACTCCCACTGATAAGCTAGAAGGCTTCCCTCCAAAACAGAAAGGCTTGATGGACTCAGAAGCTTACAAGCAGTCCTGGATATAGCAAATCTGTATCTAGACTAGACTAGTTACAGGAAAGGTGAAAAAGGAGTGCAAACATGGGTTTTTAACCCAGAAGGCTAAAAGAGTTTGAAATTTACTGAAATGAGTAGTTTTTTTCATTATTGGTTCATACATTTTGTTTCATTGCTTACTAGAAGACTGTTCCAAACTACAAATTTAAAACACATTCTAACAAGCGGTGCTGTAATACAATCAGATTAATACAATCAGGAAGGTGAATCAAAGAACGCAAAGTATGTTTGCTCACAGGATGCAGGAGATCAAAATAGGGGAAGAGACTAGTCACCAATGGAGTCCCCCAGGGTTCGGTGCTGAGACTTTTTCTGTTTGACATACACGATTCAAAAGTAAAAGGAAATACCAAAGGGCTTTGGCTGACTAAGTATGAGATGACTGAAAACTAGGAGCAGTTATTGAATCCTCAAATGACTTAACCATCTTGCAGGAAGGTTTGTCTCAAACAATGACTGGTGGCAGAATTGTGAATTGAAACTAAATGCCAAGAAATACATTATGGTATCCTTTGGGAAGTCATCTAATCCAGGGAGCTGACAAATTGACAATGCCCCCTGAGGACTGACCCAGTTGTTTGGCATTTGGAAACTTGTGTGTACAGTGACCTAACTTTTGACCAACATGTGCCCAGAGTCATAAGAAAGTCTTTCTATATTGCACAGCTTATAAACAAATTGATCGTGACTAGATCTAGAGATGTTATTGTCCCCCTTTACAAATCCCTCATTAGGGCAATCATTTTGTATAATGCCCACTTTAGCGTGTATCTGTCCAGACCCATGCAACACTTGGAATACCCACAGAGGTACCTTGCTAAAGGGATATAAGTCCTAAACAACAGGTCTTGCATGGACTACCTCAAAGAGTTATCACTATACTCAGTATCCTACAGAGTGCTTAGAGGTAACATGTCTGGCATACAAGGCATCCCCTGACTTAATACAGATGGACCTACTGAACATCAGCAAGTCAAATGGCACCAGAAATACTCAGTCCAGGTATCTAAACTGAATGTTGTGGAGAGATGGATATATATCACAGAGGCTACCACTGTTCCAGACAGACTATCCATTCAAGTAAAACAAAGCTCATCCCTGTCCATATTCAAATGCAACTTGAATCTAAGGATGGGTAATAGAAAATGTACTCCAGGATTGCCCCTCATGTCACTAATGGATAGAGGCATTTCCTAAATGTTGCATCCCTTGCATGGGTCCCCTCAAATTATCTATAGTATGATCACATTTATTCTCACTAGGGCTAATATACAATTATCAGCCATGGGATAGGTAAAACCAATCAGGAAATGTTAATTCAAGCACCAATAGGGAAATTGGCTAACCTTAACATGTCCTCCAAGTGAGCTTATGTTGTGGTAGTAAATCGTTTTAAAAAATTGCCCTTTTTAGATCAGTAAGTGCCCCTCTCTCCATTCCCCCCCCCCCCCAGTCTTCAACAGCTTCCGGTGCCTCTGCAAACTTATCTCAGATTTGGCTTTGGTAGACTTTATTTGTCCTCTGAGTTGTTTGTTTAGTATGAAGAGAATGCTTCTATCCTGCTGGGTGCTGCATCTCCTAATTTTTGCCATGATTTTCTTCCTCCTGTTATACGGCCTATTGATTTTGCGGTTACACCAGGGTGGCTTGTTTTTTGAGTTAGTTCTGTACTTCTTCTTGGTGGGTACAGCTGCCTCTATGCAACTATTAACATGCTTGTACAGAGCTTCTGGGAACAATTTTACATAGGCAGCAGTGTTCTCAGGGTTTATGGGAGCTTGAAATTTTGCCAGGTTCTCACTCAATAGAAGGAGGGTAGCCTTAGAATATTTCCTGAATATTCCAGGTTTAGCTGGGGGTTCAGATCTTATTTTTACTTCAAAGGGACCATTTTGTGGTCTTACCTTACCAGGGAAGGCATTACAGTAGGGAGTGTGTAGCAGTCTCCTATATTAGTGGGATCCAGATCCAGTATGGTTGCACCCCTGATATTGACTATCTGGTCCAGGGAGTTTGTGTTCACAAAATTCAGGAATCTCTGTGCATGCATGCTTGGTGTCATATAGGATTCACATTAATAGCGGCATAATTAAAGTCACCCATGAATATGGTATTGGGTTGGATGGTTAGTGTTACTAATAAGTTTAAATACATGGTATGGGTTTCCAGGGTCATATAGGGGGACCTATAGCTTGCAAGGAAGTGCTATTGGATTTTGCCTATGGTGATTTGAATATGGAGCAGTTCAAATGCATTATCCTGTTTGACCAGCCTTGAAGTGTATTTGTCTTTTATGTAAATAGAGACACCTCCAACTTTAATCCCTGCCTGTGAAGTAGCTGGCCTAAATATGTGGAAGGCATTACAACCTAACATTGTTGGTGTGCTCTCCGCAGCTTTAAACCATGTCTCAGTCACCACACAGACGTCAGCATTCTCTAGGGTAAAGAGAGTTTCTAGAGAGTGCAGTTTTTTGTTTAGACTCCTAGCATTGAGCAGTAATACCTATAGATTTTCTTGGTTTTGATTTGCCATGTCAAAAGTGCTTTCAGTTTAGCATTGCCTAAAAAAAACACTATGGGGGAAGACAATGTTTTAGCTAAAATTTGAAAGTCTAGAGAGGCCTGGTGCAGACCACTCCTGGCAAAGCAGCATGGTCTGTTGACCATCTCCTTCCATGCTGACAAATTATTGCACCCCCTTAGAATGACACCAGAAACTAAATCAATTATTAAAGTCAGTCATCTTTTACTCATATTGTGGCATCATCCTTGGAGAAGGTAAAATGCTATTTAATGCTAGCCTCATACCAGCCTGAGACACATATTCCGACAGCACCTTGATGTCTGTCTTCATATAGTCTAGGGAGGTACATCTTAGGTCATTTACTCCCACATGGACTATGACTGAGTTATATTGGTAATTGTACTCCAATGACCTGAGTGCCTGAGTAATGTGGTGGATCCTAGCCCCTGATAAGCAACTCACCGTGACTTTCTCCTTACTCATCCTGGTGAGAGGGACATCAGTGTGCCTCACGATGGAGTTTGCAATGACTAGAATATTGGATTGTGTGGTGGCTTGCCTTATGGGCTTAGAGGTGGAGGCCCCATGAGATGTAGCTCTATGAGTTGATGTCGGTGTTGTTATGAAAGAGTGTATTTGGGGCTGCTGAGGGTATTTGTTATGTGTGCTTCATCTAGGAGGTCTTTGTGCTTTAGGAAGGTTACAATTAAGTGCCTCAGCATATGTGGGTCAATATGTCTGCTTTGAATTGTTTGTGATGGGTACAGTGTGTGTACCATATCAATTTGTTTGAGAATTAACTGGTTGTCAGTAAACATTAGGCAATTTCTATATTGCCTCAGGATGCTCATATCCACCAACACAGTAATGGCGACAGTAGGAAAGCTCATAACCATGGCAACAGACCCTTTTTTATTGATTAGACAGTTGGAGTGAGAATATCAGTAACTGTCAGGAGTATCCGGTTTGCAACTATGGGGCAGTGCCTGTGTGCAACTAGGTATTGGAGAAATTTCAGTTGTACTTTTATATGAAAATGGTCACTCAAGGTGTCTGAGTCTATACAGGGTACTGCCAAACACTTGATAGGAAATTAATATGTAGACCCTGGAAATTTAAGGATGAAGTATTTAGGTGGATATTCTGAAGTTAGAAACAAATCAAGCAGTACTTACTGAAAACAAAGAATTAGCTTGTCAAGAATTATGAAAAGAGGGTAGTCACATGAATGGGTACTGACTGGCTACTATTAATGCTGGTCTCACCACAGCTTTACTCTGCTGGGATACAATGCTCCTTTGCTTCTTCTATCACCAAAAGCAAAATGTTAGCACCAATCCCAAGATGAGAAGCAGGCCGCAGCCTGTTTAATGATCCATCGTCTTGTCTCAGATGATGCAAGTGTCTGTAGGCTTGTAGCCTTTACCTGGTAGATGCCTTCAATAGCAGCGAACCAATCGGGAACTTTAAGCAAGGACAATCACTCTCCAATCAAAAACGGAATCAATGCGCTCTGCTCATTCTGTCACCAGGACCAGAATATAAGCATGGATTCCAAGCTGTCAGTTATAAAGCAGTGATTAGGCTTTCTGGTGATCAGCAGTCTCCAGGAAATAATGTCTCTGTACTCCTTCTCTCATCAGGAGTAAACAGAAGGACTAATTCCAAGATGACTACTGAGAGGCACAATGTGGGCTCTCTAATAACTGGTGGTCTTGCAACAGATGTTTAAAGGTAAGATGAAAAAAATGGTTTATCCTAAACACTGCAGTGTACACTAAGCAGTTAGATATGAAAGTATTTAACTTAAGTTTTAGCTGTCTAAGTGGAGAGCCACAATTTTTAAAAGAGCGAGATAGATTGAAAGAGGGTGGGTAATTTTGTATTCTGGTACTATGAAATACAGTAGGATGGCTAATAAATTTAAATAGTTGAAGGGGAGTGATTTCACAAAATGATAGTTTTGTGCTTACTCACACCAGCCAGTGAAAGTAAAGAGGGAAGGAGATACGTGGCCAAATTAACATAAGGGGCAGGCAACTAGAAAGACAGTGCTGTTTAAGAACACAACAGTAACAGGGTGAGAAATGGGAAAAAAACTCTGTCTGACTCACAAGAGACACAGCTGTGGTCTCTTTTCAAGTATTAATATGCAATTAAAAGCACAATACAAGTAAAACACAGTGTAAAAAAATGACAGTATACAAAATAGAAAAAGGCAATAAAGTAATACAAAATACAAGAACTAAAAAGTAAACTAACCTTTCCCTGACAGCAAGCTGTGGCAGAGTCTGGGTGACAGTTGTCATGCAACCTGTATGTGTTCTTAACTCATTCACTCTGGAGCAGCTCAGAGAAAGCTGCCTGCTTAATTCCACCATAGGAACAACAGTTCAGCCTGAGCTCATTTTCAGAAAATCCATTTGTAATACCATCCAGAAAACAAATGTTCATAACTCTTTAACTATAAGAGCTAGACTAAAAATGTAAACGTGAAAGTTATTCAGCAGACACAGACCTTTCCAACAGTGTAAATGCTGATAGTACATATCAAAGTTATTATTAAATATTTGGCAAGGAATGTTGATATTGTGCATATTTTCTACCTTTTTGGAAAAGCAAAGCACAATATCTTGGTCAGTGTACAATGTAGACCCATACAGTTTGCATTTCATTTGTTAGTATGAATGTCAGCTTTAACATTATACCTAAACCATTACTGTGTGATGCTCTTTTATGGAGATATTCACAGAAATATGATTAATATAATATTTCTCATAATTGATAAAGCATATCTCATCACCTGTAACAGACAGAGCCTACATATTACTGTAGAAGCTGTGCATCTGAATGTCAACTTCAAAATGATGCATCATTTGTGTGATCACCATGCTCCCTTGCAAAGATATGGGCATAATAATGAGAAGTATTGTAAATGTATAATTTTCATAATCCTACAAGACTAAACAAACTGTGATATGTGTACAGTGCACAGACACAATTCTTTTACCATATTGTAAGAAGCAACGCTGTCTTCAAAATGAGGTATTACTTGGCACACAGACATGCTCCCTTGCAAAGTTATTTACCAAAATATGAAAAAAATAATTTCCATAACCTAAGCCTGAAACAAACTTTGATATCTGCACATGTGTACAACATACAGGCACAATTCTTTTATCATGTTGGAACTACCAATACTGTCTTCAAAATGAGGTATTACTTGGCACACTGACATGCTCCCTTGCAAAGTTATTTACCAAAATATGAAAAAATCATAATTTCCATAACCTGAGGCCTAACAAAACTGATATCTCTACATGTGTACAGCATTCAGAAGCAGTTGTTTTACCATGTAGACACGTATGATTGTAACTATACACATTCTTGGTGTAGCCAACATACTGCTGAATGGGTACATGTAAAGAGAAAAAGCAAGGTAAGGACCACCACTCCACTAATAAACCCAGGACAGGCATGGGACTTCAGTGGCAGGCAAGGCCATCTGATCTGTCTGATAGCTGTGCTAGCTACCCACTCAGACAGCTGATACCACTGCAGTCTCACGACCTCCCTCAGTGTCAGCAGTCTACCTTACCTATGCCTTTCCTCTTTATATGTGTCCATTCAGCACTGGTCCCAAGGGATCACGTTCTGTATTACTAAGCCCTTCCTGTCATCTAAAATCGACACATGCCTGATAAATGCAGAATAAAAAAAGAAGCATTGCAGGATGGTTACTGACATATTAGATTGTACATGCTAGCACTCTCCTGAAACAGTTGCTCTTTCTCAGCATCTTCACCAGCTCCTTACCACAGTTATTTGCCAAACTCAGAAAAATATATTTTACACAACACAGTTCATAATAGAGTTTTACTTACCATACTGGTCCCTACTTGGTAATGGGTGTTTTCCATTCTTCTCACAATATTACCAATCCTGCATAGCTCTCCTCACGCCATTGTGGAGATCAGTCAAGAACAATGCAATGCCCTCCTCTGTTAGGTGAACGCCATCCTTTCTGAGCAGGTGAACATCTTCTGCAGTGATGCTGTCATGACAGACTGTAGATCCACCGACCCTGTGCAACAAGCCATGCATAAACCCATTCTGTAAATGTTGGGCGTTCTGCGCTGCCTGTTGTCTGTTTGCTGTTTTCCATATCTGTCAAGGAATTATGTCAGACCACACAAAATGACAACACAGCCACCACGACTGCAGGTTTTCAAAAATTGCTCTGATTTGAATCCGCAGCCTTCCGAGTGGTTGACTGATGACATCATTCCCTCCAATGTGCAGCACAAGGATGTCGGGCTCAGGGTACATGGAACACTTCTCTTCCAACAACTGCAGTACTCAGCTCCAATGCATACCACTTCTTGCAATCCAGTATACCTTCACACTAGATGTGGGGAAGCTCATGTTGTACTGATTTTCAGTTATGGAGGCAGGGCTGGCAGCCCATTGAATGTAGGAATGGTCACATACCCACACTGTCATTTGTCGTTCTCCTGGTCATGAAGCCACGTCAGTGGCAGAAGGTGGACAAACCTGCACAGGAAAGAAAATGCAGATTACTACTGATGTTTGACAGATGTATTGGAAGACTACATATATATATATATATATATATATATATATATATATATATATATATATATATCATATGCATTACCTGGTTAGCCCATCCAAATCTTCCATCCTAGCCCCAGGGGCAGTATTCTTTGCATTAGGTACATAAGTGGTGATGACGCTGCAGAGGTAAAAACCTACTCCACAGACACACACACACACACACACACACATACACACACACACACACACACACACGCACACACACAGGTTTTGCATTACCATGTTCTAATACATGTTAGTGTGGAGTGCAGGGGCATTCATTATCCTTCAGTAGAAATACTTTATCATTATAATTCAGTCAAAATAGTATAACACTTGGATGTTACTGAGCCCTTCCACCCATGACTGACAAAGCGTGGAAACATGCCCAACTACCGAGTATAAGCAGAAGTACAGTAATACAAGCAGAAATGTCAAACGTATCTGGTTCATCCATGCAAGAATTAGTCACAAAAGTAATAATTCCAGTTAGCGCATCTGACTATCACTCTGGATACAATAAGACCCGTCAATACATAAACAAAAAAAATATAATAACCATCACTGAAACCTGAGCTATAGATAACCTATACTTGTTACACAGTATCTGTATTACGATCTTCAGCTGTCTGACCGTGTATGCACAAGCACTTCCCTGGTACACAAATTAATTATTTCCCCTACCAACATCTTCATTACTACATGTTATACACATGTCCCTAAATGAAACATTCACCCAAATGACTCCTTCAGGAAAATGTTCAGATATGCACAATCACCAAAATTATATATATGCGTGTGACCAATGTATATATGTGCAAGTACATTATGTACATACATATATATCCCTATACACACACATATGCACACACACACACACACACACACACACATATATATATATATATATATATATATATATATATATATATATATATATATATATATATATAAAATACATAAAAAATGTATATATACAGCCAGAAAAAAAATCAGGGGTTTAGGAGGGTGGGCAGTTGATGAACAATGAGGGGGGTTGTTTGCAATGACTCCAAGCAGAGAAAAAACATAACCTGGCTTGTGCATTCATCAAAGTGATAACGACTTGTACTTCTGTGAATAACAGTGACAGCAGCTGAGACTTTTACTAGACAAGTGATAATGACTCACTGCTAGATTGTAACTGCACATATCGCTAATGTGATAATGACTAACTGCTACATTGTAACTGCACATATCGCTAATGTGATAATGACTAACTGCTACAGTGTAACTGCACGTATCGCTAATGTGATAATGACTAACTGCTACATTGTAACTGCACATATCGCTAATGTGATAATGACTCACTGCTAGATTGTAACTGCACATATCGCTAATGTGATAATGACTAACTGCTACATTGTAACTGCACATATCGCTAATGTGATAATGACTCACTGCTAGATTGTAACTGCACATATCACTAATGTGATAATGACTAACTGCTACATTGTAACTGCACATATCGCTAATGTGATAATGACTCACTGATAGATTGTAACTGCACATATCGCTAATGTGATAATGACTAACTGCTACATTGTAACTGCACATATCGCTAATGTGATAATGACTCACTGCTAGATTGTAACTGGATGTATCGCTAATGTGATAATGACCTTCCTTTCATTACTGCAAAGGTATGCATGCTGAGACACAGGTGATAACTGCTGCACATAACCTGTTGAGTAGGCATTCATTATATTACATTGTGCAGCTGTTATGTAACACACTCGGTATCATCAGTAAGGAGAAGACCTGAGTCATTCATTCAGATAGTATAACACTATTACTATTACTATTATTAGATATTACTGAACCCT
>NC_056749.1:65692416-65717416 GCF_019279795.1 Protopterus annectens | reverse complement strand
CATAATTAAATAGAGCCAACCGTGGGTAAATCTTAATATACCACACCATGGTGTTGGTTATTGCTATTATGCAATGACATTATTTAAGGAAAAAATACTTACTTTTCTTAAACAACATATTTGTATAACAGCGCTGTGCTCTCCTTCCATGGCTGGTAATATCCTGGTGCCTTTTTCATCAGACTTGCGTTCCTATGCATACCCAATACATCAGTGCTTTGGAAAGAAAGCAACGGAGAAATAAAGATCGATGTTGCTCCATTTTTGTTTTCCCTTTTTTTTTTTTTTATTTTATTAAAAAAAAACAGTTTTGGATGGTTTAGGGGTAGAAGAGAGAGAGAGAGAGTGGAGGAAATACAAAGAAAATCAGGTACATGTCTTGAGTTTTAAATAATGTACCTGATTTTCCTAGTATTTTCTCCATCCTGTCTCTCTTGTATGTCTGGAGTCTGGATTACAGATTTTTTTTTTATTTTTGTTAAAAAAAAAAATAAAACTTACAGAATATAACAATGGGAAAAAGTCCAGGCGACCAGATTGTCTTCAGTTGGTATATTCTCAGATTTACAACAGACACGCTGGTTGGGCTGGCCAATCAGCATCCTTATTTTAGAATACTAATGGTCAGTCATTGTATAATTAGTGATAAAGGAAGACTGAACAGAAGATGTCAATTAAGGTGACTATGACTTAGGGTGTGGGGAAATCAGGTCATGGATGAATGAGAACTATGACATCTGAATTACCAAAGGGTAAATAAGTGCTGCTGCAGAGATTTTTTTGAAGGAGCAGATATTGCTGGAGGTTCTGATAGCTGTTGGGAGAGAATTCCATAGCTAGGCAACAGAAAAGGAATAAAGCATGTCACCAACTGGGAGTTTTCGTTTGTCTGCTTGCAGGAGAAGTTGATTTTCAGATCTGAGTTGCCTGCTTGACTGATAGCTGGCTAAAATTAAGGAAAGATCTGGGCAGTCTGAGCATCTGTAAATGATTTTGTGTGCTGTGATTAGTTGTAGGTAAGTTACGTAATGTGGACGCTTGAGCCAGTTAAGTGATTGTAGGGAGATGCAGTGATGGGAAGAGTATTTTGTGTTGGTTGCAAACTTGGTGACCTTGTTGTAACAGGACTCAAGCCTGTTTTTTAGGGAGGACTGGATATTGGTAAGGAGAGGAGCACCATACAAGAGAGAGTGTACGAGGAAGGTTAGGGTGGTGCCCAGAATAATAAAAAGAATAATAAACTCATACAAAATGAAAACTGTGAAACTTGGCACCTTCTCACATTCTTATATATAAATAGCAGGGGACCTGAAAGGGGTATATGTCCTACAGTGGGTACTGCAGGTGGGCTAGCCCCCTGTAAAACACTGTCTAGTGTGATATTTTATTTACAAATTCTGTTTACATTCAGGAGATTTCACTCATTTCCTATCACACTTGTGTACTATGATCATAAATAAGTTGCATTCTACTCAGGGAACCCAAATCAGATGTGATTTGATATCAACTCTGTTTTCCTCCATATAATAAAGAATAATAAACTCATACAAACTGAAAATTGTGAAACTTTGCACCTTGTCACATTCTTATCCTTTTTAGCATTTTTAATACAATTCAATTTGGATACATAAAATATAAAAAATAATATTAAAATGCATAGCATGTAATACAGTAGTAAACAGACATGAAATATTTCAAATATTTCAAACTTGCGTTATTGGAATAATATGGTAATATCAGGTATATCCACCAAACAGCAAACCAAGGACCCACACACGGCTGAAAGTATTATTATTTTTGACAGATGAGTGCTTTCACGCCAAAAATGGTGCTTCTTCAGATCATTCACAAAACATTAAAGTACAAATTATTTAAACAGCAGTAATTAAATTAAACAAACCGGGTACCTGTTATTTAATCGACCGTCCTAAATGTCGAGTATTGGAAGATCGAACGGGGAAGTTCAAAAAATAGATATGTCGAAGCCACGGAAATTCAAATTCTTTCCCAGGGAAAGAATTCGGTTGGCTGTTTCCGCAGCTTCAACATTTTCTGTACTGTGGTGCAAAAGTTATGGATCATGTTAAGGTAAGTGTGTGAGTGTGACGGACATTAGGGTTAGGGTGTGGGTAAGGTAAGTGTGCGAAAGTGACGGACATTAGGGTTAGGGAGCGGGTAAGGTAAGTGTGTGATATTGACGGATGTTACGGTTAGGGCACGGGTAAGGTAAGTGTGTGATAGTGACGGACTTTAGGGTTAGGGCGCGAGTAAGGTAAATGTGCGATAGTGACAGACTTTAGGGTTAGGGCGTGGGTAAGGTAAGTGAGCAATAGTGATGGACTTTAGTGTTAGGGTGCAGGTAAGGTAAGTGTGTGATAGTTACAGACTTTAGGGCTAGGGTGCAGGTAAGGTAAGCTTGCAATAGTGACAAACCTTAGGGTTAGGGCTTGGGTTAAGGTTAATGCATAGATAGTTGTGTATGTAAGGTGTAGTGCAGGTTTATTAAGTTTTTGGTGTGCTTGTGTTGTGTGTGTGTTTTTCGGAACAGCGATTTTTTTCCCTGGGGAAAAAATTCGCTGTTCTGAGGTTTCATTGTTGTCATGTTTTGAACTTCCAAATTCGAACATATGGTGTTCAAAATTTTGGAAGTTCGATTATATGACATAGACCCAAAAAAAACAATTAAATCTAATGAAGAATTAACATAAATCATATTCCTAGAAACCATTGAAAATTTAGCATGACAAGTCAACTAATCATATGATTGTAACAGGACTGTCAACCCTGGTTAAAGCACGTAGCTACTGTATAAACAACTAGCCAATCAAATAGCTTCAAATGTGTTTCAAATCAATGAGCAGATTACAATATACACTAATTATGTGCAGCATTACACTGCTTGAAGCTAGTAACAGTGACTAGAGAGAGAGTAGCAGATCAGCCAATCAAATAACCACAATGCTATCATCAGTATTGGTGTTTGTAGGTCAAACATAGGCTAATCACATGATTACAAATATGTTATAAACCAATAGGTTGCCAAAAACACATAGCTGAATAATCCCAGCATTTAACACTGATTTAAGCATGTAGCTGTTGTATACACAAATTTGCCAATCAAATAGCTTTAAATGTATTACAAACCAATGGGCAGGTTACGCTGCTTGAAGCTAATGACAATGGTTAGATAGCATAGCTAATCTGTCAATCATATAACCACAAAGCCATTATCAGCACTGATGTTCGTAGGTCGATAATATACCAATCGTATGGTTACAAATATATTGTGAACAAATGGGTCGCCAGAGACATACTGCTGAATAAACACAGCATTACGCTACTCTAAACCAGTACAAAATAAAAACTTGTCAAACAACTAAGAATGCTCATAGAAACCACTAAAATAAAACATAATAATGTGACATTTAAGCCACATAACCTAAAGCATTTTTAAAACACATTCCTTAGGCATTGCTTATCAAACAGTTGTAAATGCAATGTCATTATCTGCAGTGTACAAAGATTCATGCATATGCATGGAAGGATAACCAATCATTCATCTTCAAATGGGTGAATATCCGATGAAAGACTGTCATTGGAAGACTGGTGCAATACAACACAAAACTCTTCAAAACAGACATAAAGAGTCCACATGCTAATTGGACATTCATATTCAATATTTTCTAAATGAAAAATCAAACTCATAAGGCCAACTAAGTACAATTAATTACTATGATATGCCAAAGTTAAAATACTAAATAATAAAATAAATAACTTCCCAGGATGCAAGAAATAAAAATGAAAAACTTTAAACAGACAGAAACCATTCTCGTTAAGAAATAATGAGTAGAAACAGCCTCGCTGTCAAGTTGACTTCAAGCATCCATACAAATGTATATGTAACTTAACCAATCAAGTGGCCATAGGATAGTGCAGAACCAACAGGCAACAGTATATGTCAATCTAACCAAAAACTAAAGGCAGTCAGTGATAAACTGACAAATGTGTCAATGTACTGACCAAAAATATTAAATAAAAACCGACACAATCATTTAGCTCATAACCTTAATCTGCTTGCAGTTGTATGATCCATCTTAACTTACTCTTTTAAGTTAAATTCCTTATATCACCTAATCTCTTGTCTGAAACCAGTGCCTGAACTACCAAAAAAAACAAATGAATATTCAGATCCATGGCTCTTTATATGCTTGGCCATAGTATTCCTCTCGTCTGACCTCTTTATATCATAAATATGTTCACAGATCCGCTCTCTTAGAGCCATTCCTATGGTTACAAATATATTGCGAACCAATGGGTTGCCAGAGACATACAACTGAATGAATGAGCTTTAAAAACTGTTTAGATTATGTGACTTGTATAGATAATAGATTTATTCAGATATTATGTGTCATTGTTTATATTTATATTGTTTTTTCTATATTTGTCCTTAGTATTTTTTTTTTATTTAGATTTTTATTTAATATTTTGCTTTTAGTTTTTGGTTAGATTGCAGATAACGTCACTTATTTATACACTTGTATGGATGCTTGAAGTCAACTTGACAGGACAGCTGTTTTTACTCATTATTTTTTAATGAGAATGTTTTTTGTTAGTTTAAAGGGCTTTTTTTGTTTGTTTTTATTTGTTGCATCCTAGGGTGTTGTTTATTTTATTATTTAGTGTTTTAAATTTGGCATATCATAGTTATTAATTGTACTTAGTTGGCCTTATAAGTTTGTTTTTTCATTTAGAAAATATTATATATGAATGTCCAATTAACATATACACTCTTTATATCTGTTTTGAATAGTTTAGTGTTGTATTGCACCAGTTTTCCAATGATAGTTTTTTAATTGGATAGTCACCTATTTGAAGATGAATAATTGTTTATCCTTCAATACATATCCATGAATCTTTGTGCATTGCAGATAATGACATTGCTTTGACAACCGTTTGATAAGCGATGCCTAATGAAAGTGTTTTAAAAACACTTTAGATTATGTCGCTTAAATGCCACATTATTATAGGTTCATAGGTTTATAGGTGTGTACTAGGCTAATGGCCCTGGAGCCTTTACAAGCCTAGCCCATAGGATTACCCTGGCATCGTGCCGCCAGACCTTAGTTCCCAGTGCCTCTGTCGAGTAAAACTACTGGAGTGATCCCCAGGGTGAGTTTTCTATTTCTCATCCACTCATCAAGATTTCTCTTGAAGAGGGCCAGTGAGGTGCTCTGCTTGACATGTATGGGAAGTCTATTCCATATTATGTTTTATTTTAGCGGTTTCTATAAGCGTTTTTAATTGTTTGACAAGTTTTATTTTGTACTGGTTTAGAGTAGTGTAGTGCTGTGTTTATTACGCCATTTGTCTCTGGCAACCCATTTGTTCACAATATATTTGTAACCATACGATTGGGATATTGTTGACCTACGAACATCAGTGCTGATAATGGTTTTGTAGTTATATGATTGGCAGATTAGTTATACTATCTAACCATTGCCATTAGCTTCAAGCAGCATAACGTTGCACATAATTAGTCATATATCATAATCTGCCCATTGGTTTGTAATACATTTAAAGCTATTTGATTGGCAAATTTGTGTATACGACAGCTAAATAATTAAACTGGTGTTAAATGCAGTGATTATTCAGCTGTGTGTTTTTGGCAACCTATTGGTTTGTAATATATTTGTAATCGTAGAATTGGTCTATGTTTGACCTACAAACACCAATACTGATGATGGCATTGTGGTTATTTGATTGGCTGATCTGCTACTCTCTCTAGCCACTGTTACTAGCTTCAAGCCGTATAATGCTGCACATAATTAGTGTATATTGTAATCTGCTCATTGGTTTGAAACACATTTGAAGCTATTTGATTGGCTAGTTGTTTAAACAATAGCTACATGCTTTAACCAGTGTTGACAGTCCTGTTACAATTACATGATTGGTTGACTTGTCATGTTGAATTTTCATTGATTTCTAGGAACGTGATTTATGCTAATTCTTCATTATAGTTGCTTGACTTGTTTAGCTTAAGTATTCCTGTTTAAATGATTTGTAAGTTAATGTTTGGTGAATGATCTGAAGAAGTGCCATTTCTGGTGTGTAAGCAGTCATCTGTCAAAAATAATAAAATACTTTTTATACATTCAGCCGTGTGTGGGTCCTTGGTCTGCTGTTTGGTGGATATACTTGTTTTTTGGTTTGAGGATGTTTCATTCATCCACGAGTTCACTCCTTTAATTTGCTATGGTAATATCAATATGAGTTCAAAACAAGTATTCTAGCATGAAAACATTAACAGTATAAATACTTAAAAGACATAAAGGAAAAAATGAAAATAAGAAAATCCCACAGAAATTATCTATATTAAGGGAACAGTCTAAAGAAACTAACATCAACAAAGCTGGTTTTTACAACAAATAAACACTAGATATTAATTCTGTTCATCTAATCATGAAAAAAAAAATGTGATCAACTCATTAACCCAAAAAAGGAACATTAGCAATCACAGTGTCATTATTCTGCCTCCCCAATAGAATAAATTATTAAGGCCAGAATTTGTAATTCACTATGGTACCTTTATAGGCTGCAACACAGCAAGAGGTTCTCTGATTCCCTTCTCAGAAGGAGGGAACTGTCTGCGGAGTTTGCATGTGCTTCAAGTCCTCATGTGGTGTTTTCCCAGATACTCTGATTTCAAGCCACATCACAAAGACAAAGCAGTAGGTGGAATGACAACTCAAGTTGACTATGCATGAGCTTGTGATATAGCTTGGTAAACTGCTCATAGCCTTAATAACATGCATGCACTTGTGGCAAACCTCCCATAACTACAGAAAACTGCTCATAGCCTTAATAACATGCATGCAGTTGTGGCAAACCCACCTTAACTACAGGAAACTGCTCGTTGCCTTAATAACATGCATACACTTGTGGTAAACCCCCCTTAACTACAGGAAACTGCTCGTAGCCTTAATAACATGCATACACTTGTTCTAAATCCCCCTTAACTATAGGAAACTGCTCGTAGCCTTAATAACTTGCATACACTTGTAGTAAACCCCCTTAATGACAGGAAACTGCCTGTAGCCTTAATAACATGCTTATACTTGTAGTAAACCCCCTCAACTACAGGAAACTGCTCATATCATTAATAACATGCATACACTTGTAGTAAACCCCTCTTAACTACAGGAAACTTCTCGTACCCTTAATAACTTGCATACACTTGTAGTAGAACCCCTCTTAACTACAGGTAGCTGCTTGTAGCCTTAGTAACTTGCATACACTTGTAGTAAGCTCCCCTTAACTACAGGAATCTGCTTGCAGCCTTAAAAACATGCATACACTTGTAGCAAACCCCCCTTAACTTCAGGAAACTGCTTGTAGCTTTAATAACATGCATACACTTGTAGTAAACCCCCTTTAACTATGGGAAACTGCTCATAGCATTAATAACATGCATACACTTGTAGTAAACCCCCCTTAACTACAGGAAACTGTTCGTAGCCTTAATAACATGCATACACTTGTAGTAGACCCCCTCTTAACAACAGGTAGATGTTTGTAGCCTTAATAACTTGCATACACTTGTAGTAAACTCCTCTTAACTACAGGAATCTGCTTGTAGCCTAAAAAAACATGCATACACTTGTAGGAAAGCCCCTTAACTACAGGAAACTGATCGTAGCTTTAATAACATGCATACACTTGTAGTAAACCCTCCTTAACACCAGGAAACTGCTTGTAGCCTTAATAACATGCATACATTTGTAGTAACCCCCCTTAACTACATGAAACTGCTCATAGTCTTAATAACATGCATACATTTGTAGTAAACCCCCCTTAACTACAGGTAGCGGCTTGTAGCCTTAATAACTTGCATACACTTGTAGTAAACTCCTCTTAACTACAGGAATCTGCTTGTAGCCTTAAAAACATGCATACACTTGTACCAAACCTACCTTAGCTAGAGGAAACTGCTCGTAGCTTTAATAACATGCATACACTTGTAGTAAACCCCCCTTAACACCAGGAAACTGCTCATAGCCTTAATAATATGCATATACACTTGTGGTAATTCCCCCTCAACTACAGGAATCTGCTTGTAGCCTTAAAAACATGCATACACTTGTAGTAAAGCCCCCTTAACTACAGGAACCTGTTTGTAGCCTTAATAACATGCATACACTTGTAGTAGACCCCCTCTTAACAATAGGTAGCTGGTTGTAGCCTTAATAACTTGAATACACTTGTAGTAAACTCCCCTTAACTAAAGGAATCTGCTTGTAGCCTTAAAAACATGCATACACTTGTAGAAAAGCCCCCTTAACTACAAGAAACTGCTCGTAGCTTTAATAACATGCATACACTTGTAGTAAACCCCTCTTAACTACAGGAAACTTCTCGTACCCTTAATAACTTGCATACACTTGTAGTAGAACCCCTCTTAACTACAGGTAGCTGCTTGTAGCCTTAGTAACTTGCATACACTTGTAGTAAGCTCCCCTTAACTACAGGAATCTGCTTGCAGCCTTAAAAACATGCATACACTTGTAGCAAACCCCCCCTTAACTTCAGGAAACTGCTCGTAGCTTTAATAACATGCATACAGTTGTAGTAAACCCCCTTTAACTATGGGAAACTGCTCGTAGCATTAATAACATGCATACACTTGTAGTAAACCCCCCTTAACTACAGGAAACTGGTTGTAGCCTTAATAACATGCATACACTTGTAGTAAACCCCCTCTTAACAACACGTAGCTGCTTGTAGCCTTAATAACTTGCATACACTTGTAGTAAACTCCCCTTAACTACAGGAATCTGCTTGTAGCCTAAAAAACATGCATACACTTGTAGGAAAGCCCCCTTAACTACAGGAAACTGCTCGTAGCTTTAATAACATGCATATACTTGTAGTAAACCCTCCTTAACACCAGGAAACTGCTCGTAGCCTTAATAACATGCATACATTTGTAGTAAACCCCCTTAACTACATGAAACTGCTCATAGTCTTAATAACATGCATACACTTGTAGTAAACCCCCCTTAACTACAGGTAGCAGCTTGTAGCCTTAATAACTTGCATACACTTGTAGTAAACTCCCCTTAACTACAGGAATCTGCTTGTAGCCTTAAAAACATGCATACACTTGTACCAAACCCGCCTTAGCTACAGGAAACTGTTCGTAGCTTTAATAACATGCATACACTTGTAGTAAACCCCCCTTAACACCAGGAAACTGCTCATAGCCTTAATAACATGCATACACTTGTGGTAAATCCCCCTTAACTACAGGAATCTGCTTGTAGCCTTACAAACATGCATACACTTGTAGTAAAGCCCCCTTAACTATAGGTAACTGCTCATAACCTTAATAACATGCATACACTTGTAGTAAACCCGTCTTAATTACAGGAAACTGCTCGTAGCCTTAATAACTTGCATACACTTGTAGTAGACCCTGTTTTAACTATAGGAAGCTGCTTGTAGCCTTAAAGACTTGAATACACTTGTAGTAAACTCCCCTTAAGTACAGAAGACTGCTCATAGACTTAATAACATGCATACACTTGTAGTAAACCCCCCTTAACTACAGGAATCTGCTTGTAGCCTTAAAAACATGCATACACTTGTACCACCCCCCCTTAACTACAGGAAACTGTTCGTAGCCTTAATAACATGCATACACTTGTAGTAGACCCCCTCTTAACAATAGGTTGCTGGTTGTAGCCTTAATAACTTGAATACAGTTGTAGTAACCTCCCCTTAACTACAGGAATCTGCTTGTAGCCTTAAAAACATGCATACACTTGTAGCAAAGCCCCCTTAACTACAGGAAACTGCTCATAGCTTTAATAACATGCATACACTTGTAGTAAACCCCCCTTAACACCAGGAAACTGCTCATAGCCTTAATGACATGCATACATTTGTTTTAAACCCCCCTTAACTACACAAAACTGCTCATAGCCTTAATAACATGCATACAGTTGTAGTAAACCAACCTTAACTACAAAAAACTGCTTGTACCCTTAATAACATGCATATACTTGTAGTAAACCCCCCTTAACTACAGGAAACTGCTCGTAGCCTTAATAACATGCATACACTTGTAGTAAACCCCCTTCCCTACAGGAAACTGCTCGTAGCCTTAATAACATGCATACACTTGTAGTAAGCCTCCCTTAACTACAGAAAACTGCTCGTAACCTTAATAACATGCATACACTTGTAGTAAACCCCCCCTAACTACAGGAAACTACTTGTAGCCTTAATAACATGCATAGACTTGTAGTGAAGCCCCCTTAACTACAGGAAACTGTTCATAGCCTTAATAACATGCATACACTTGTAGTAAACCCCTCTTAACTACAGGAAACTGCTCGTAGCCTTAATAGCTTGCATACACTTGTAATAGACCCCCTTTTACCTATAGGAAGCTGCTTGTAGCCTTAATGACTTGCATAAACTTGTAGTATACTCCCCTTAAGTACAGGAAACTGCTTGTAGCCTTAATAACATGCATACACTTGTAGTAAACCCCCCTTAACTACAGGTAGCAGCTAGTAGCCTTAATAATATGCATACATTTGTAGTAAACCACCCTTAACTACAGGAAACTGCTCCTAGCCTTGATAACATGCATACATTTGTAGTAAACCACCCTTAACTACAGGAAACTGCTCGTAGCCTTAATAACATGCATTCACTTGTAAAAAAATCACAAATACCACAGCACTCAGGAAGGAGTTCGACAGCGTAAAGAAGAAAATAATATAACAAAAATCATTCACCATGTAACGCTGTCGCATATTGCTGTTGTATACATATGTATTATATGCACATTTGCTGTGTTTATACACCTTAGTAATAAGTAATTTTAGCAGTTTTTAAGTTACAATTTTAACGTGTTTTAACTACATTTTTGTATATTTCCATACATCATGTACTAGTACACATGCCTGAATGTATGAAATTTAGTTTGAAGTGTAAGTTTTTTTATTATAAGTATTATATACTATTTTTACTTAACTGTATGTAAAGGTTTGTTGAACATATGGAACATATATTTGTCAGTGGCGCTTTAAGCTTTGCTAATGAGTTTAGCTATGATTGGTCAGTAAAGAATATTTAAATGTACTCCATTAGAATAAGTTGTAAAAGTTTGAAAAAGCCTAACGGCGAAAGCGCTCACTTTATTTCTTGTTAATAAAGCTGCTTTTATCCTATTGGAGTTGATGACTGCTATTTCCTGACGTTGGAGCAGTGGAGTGGTTTTTACCTGTATACGCTTTCCTGAAGAGGAATAGTTTGTGTGGCGTTCCACTTTATAGCATTTTCTATTTGCTTTGGAACAGTGGTTGTGCTTTGACAAGCACAGCCTGGATTACTTGGCTTTAACAGTTGATATTGCTGTTTGCGACAGCGTTATATACGCTTTCCTGAAGAGGAATAGTTTGTGTGGCGTTCCACTTAACAGCATTTGCTTTTGAACAGTGGTTGTGCTTTGATAAGCACAGCCTGGATTACTTGGCTTTAACAGTCGACACTGCCATTTGCGACAGCGTTACATGGTGAATGATTTTTGATGCATTCACTTGTAGTAAACTCCCCTTAACTACAGGAAACTGCTCGTAGCCTTAATAACATGCATTCACTTGTAGTAAACTCCCCTTAACTACAGGAAATTGCTTGTAGCTTTGATAACATGCATACACTTGTAGTAAACCCGCCTTAACTACAGGAAACTGCTCGTAGCCTTAATAACATGCATTCACTTGTAGTAAACTCTCCTTAACTACAGACAACTGCTCTTAGCCTTAATAACATGCATACACTTGTAGTAAACCCCTCTTAACTACAGGAGACTGTTCGTAGCCTTAATAACTTACATAAACTTGTAGTAGTCCCCCTTTTAACTACAAGAAGCTGCTTGTAGCCTTAATGACTTGCATACACTTGTAGTAAACTCCCCTTAAGTACACAAAACTGCTCATAGCCGTCATAACATGCATACACTTGTAGTAAACCCCCCTTAACTACAGGTAGCTGCTTGTAGCCTTAATAACTTGCACACAGTTGTAGGAAACTCCCCTTAACTACAGGAATCTGCTTGTAGCCTTAAAAACATGTATACACTTGTACCAAACCCCCCCCCCTTAACTACAGGAAACTGCTCGTAGCTTTAATAACATGTATACACTTGTAGCAAACTCTCCCTTAACACCAGCAAACTGTTCATAGCCTTAATAGCATGAATACACTTGTGGTAAACCCCCCTTAACTACAGAAAACTGCTCATAGTCTTAATAACATGCATACACTTGTAGTAAACCCCTCTTAACTACAGGAGACTGCTCGTAGCCTTAATAACTTGCATAAACTTGTAGTATACCCCCTTTTAACTACAAGAAGCTGCTTGTAGCCTTAATGACTTACATACACTTGTAGTAAACTCCCCTTAAGTACACAAAACTGCTCGTAGTCTTAATAACATGCTTACTTGTAGTAAACTCCTCTTAACTACAGGAAACTGCTCGTAGCCTTAATAACATGCATACCAGTAGTAAACCCCTCTTAACTACAGGAAACTGCTCGTAGTGTTAAAAACATGCATACACTTGTAATCCCCTCTTAACTACAGGAAACTACTCGTAGCCTTAATAACATGCATACTCTTGTAGTAAACCCCCCTTAACTACAGGAAACTGCTTGTAGCCTTAATAACATGCATACTCTTGTAGTAAACCTCCTTAACTATGGGAAACTGCTCATAGCCTTAATAACATGCATTCACGTGTAGTAAACTCCCCTTAACTACAGGAAATTGCTTGTAGCCTTGATAACATGCATACACTTGTAGTAAATCCCCCTTAACTACAGGAAACTGCTCGTAGCCTTAATAACATGCATTCACTTGTAGTAAACCACCCTTAACTACAGGAAACTGCTCATAGCCTTAATAATATGCATACATTTGTAGTAAACCACCCTTAACTACAGGAAACTGCTCGTAGCCTTAATAACATGCATTCACTTGTAGTAAACTCCCCTTAACTACAGGAAATTGCTCGTAGCCTTGATAACATGCATACACTTGTAGTAAACCCGCCTTAACTACAGGAAACTGCTCGTAGCCTTAATAACATGCATTCACTTGTAGTAAACTCCCCTTAACTACAGGAAATTGCTCGTAGCTTTGATAACATGCATACACTTGTAGTAAACCCGCCTTAACTACAGGAAACTGCTCATAGCCTTAATGACATGCATTCACTTGTAGTAAACTCTCCTTAACTACAGAAAACTGCTTGTAGCCTTAATAACATGCATACTCTTGTAGTAAACCTCCTTAACTATGGGAAACTGCTCATAGCCTTAATAACATGCATTCACTTGTAGTAAACTCCCCTTAACTACAGGAAATTGCTCGTAGCCTTGATAACATGCATACACTTGTAGTAAATCCCCCTTAACTACAGGAAACTGCTCGTAGCCTTAATAATATGCATACATTTGTAGTAAACCACCCTTAACTACAGGAAACTGCTCCTAGCCTTGATAACATGCATTCACTTGTAGTAAACTCCCCTTAACTACAGGAAACTGCTCGTAGCCTTAATAACATGCATTCACTTGTAGTACACTCCCCTTAACTACAGGAAATTGCTTGTAGCTTTGATAACATGCATACACTTGTAGTAAACCCGCCTTAACTACAGGAAACTGCTCGTAGCCTTAATAACATGCATTCACTTGTAGTAAACTCTCCTTAACTACAGGTAACTGCTCATAGCCTTAATAACATGCATTCACTTGTAGTAAACTCTCCTTAACTACAGAAAACTGCTTGTACCCTTAATAACATGCATACACTTGTAGGAAAGCCCCCTTAACTGCAGGAAGCTGCTCATAGCCTTAATCCACTGGGTTAATGCTCATTTGAAATTCATTAACAATAAAAACACAAATTAGGATGAAATAGCTGTTATGGTGAGCAGATTTATTGAAAAATGGTTAAGCACTTTCATTTGTATTCACATAAAGACTTCCTCAGAGCTAAAAGCATATCCCAAAAAGAAGCCAGCAAGAAACAGACTGCAGCAGTGTGTGACAGACAGGTTAAAATATGGAATAATACCCAATATTTGCACTGCAAGAAAAAAATGGGTCTTGGTTGAAGTGGGCATTCAACCAAAAATTAACAGTGTATCTAGATGGCCAACTGATAACAGTGAATTCTGAGAGCTCCATAAACTAGTATAATAATATAGGAACATTTTATTATTTTCAAGTTTAAAACATCAGAAATCTATAAACTACTAAACTACATAAATATCAGTTTTGGTGAGATATACAAAAATGTTCCTGTCAAGTAACCAGGAGATATATTGAGTCACTGAATATGAACAGCTCAAGGAATTCTCATCCAGATGCTGTTTTGAAAAAAGAATCTAAAAGACATCTACCTCACAGGAACTATCTTTGAAGATGAATGGCTTTAAAAATGACTTAGAAAAACTCAAATTAAATTCTCAAAAACAGACTGACACTCAAGGAACTAGTACAGCAACACCATACAAAAATAACAAATATAGAGACTTCTCTAAATGACATTGAGGGGAGACTCAAAGAGAAAGAATTCCAAAAAGAATTTCTGCTTAAACAAAATACATGGGTGGTTAACAAAATAGATGACTTAGAAAACAGGGAAAGGAGAAACAACATAAGGATCTATGGTCTGCCTGAAAACACTGAAGGAGAAGACATTATTTCATTCTGAACAACCTGGATTCCTGAATTTTTAGACTTGAAAGAGGGACTTTCATTTGGAATTGAAAGGGCGCATAGAGCACTGAGGAAACCTGCTTCTAACTCAACAAATACTCCACCTAGATCCATAGTTATAAAATTTCTTTCATTTCTACAGAAGCAACTAATATTAAAATCTGCTTGGAGAAAATCACCCTTAAAATACAACCAAAGCCTGATAAGGTTTGACAATGATTATTCTTCCAGAATACTAGAACAAAGGAAAAAAAGTCTGGCCAATAATAAAACTGTTGAAACAAAAGAACATTAAAGCACAGCTGGCCTTTCCAGCCAAGATAAAAATAATTTTTGCCAATGAGATGTGAACTTTTAATGACTTAGAAGAAGCTATTATATTCATCAAAAAACAACATAGTCCCTGGGATTCAGTAAGGTTCCATGCAGGAATAGCTTATTCCTGCATGGAAGTGACTGTTTAGGAGCAACACGCCATGCATAGCAATGAAGGTGCGCTGCATCAGCTCCTAAAGGGACACGGAGCATGGATGAGTGCAGGGGGAGTGTCTGAGAGCAGAGCTCTCACAATATACATGCCCCCGCAGTGAAGAACTGCCATGTGGCAATTACAATGAGCAAGACTGCTCATAGAGGTTGCATACCCCCAACAGCATAGATCAATCTAGAATGTCCAGACATGTGGCACATACATCTGGCCTGTCCCTCATTTACCCTGCCAAATCACAATGCCAAACATATGAGTGTCAGACATCAAATCCATCAGAAAATTTACATAAAAACAAATCCTGTTACCCTAGGAACAACATCCCAAGTTTATAAGAGCAATATTTAAAATATAATAATATAAACACTTTTTTTATCAAACAGGTTGAATTTAACTGTAGGTGTGTAGGTTTGCCCATTGCTTAGCTACTCATACTGTAGCTTAAATGGCACAAGAAGATAAATATCAAGATACATGCAAATGAAGCAGTACTGCAATAGTGTAGAGGTCAGAGCATTCGCCTTACGAGCATTCATTCCCAGATACATGCAAATGAAGCAGTACTGCAATAGTGTAGAGGTCAGAGCATTCGCCTTACGAGCAGTCATTCCCAGATATATGCAAATGAAGCAGTACTGCAATAGTGTAGAGGTCAGAGCATTCGCCTTACGAGCAGTCATTCCCAGATATATGCAAATGAAGCAGTACTGCAATAGTATAGAGGTCAGAGCATTCGCCTTACGAGCATTCATTCCCAGATATATGCAAATGAAGCAGTACTGTAATAGTGTAGAGGTCAGAGCATTCGCCTTACGAGCATTCATTCCCAGATATATGCAAATGAAGCAGTACTGCAATAGTGTAGAGGTCACAGCATTCGCCTTACGAGCATTCATTCCCAGATATATGCAAATGAAGCAGTACTGTAATAGTGTAGAGGTCAGAGCATTCACCTTACGAGCATTCATTCCCAGATATATGCAAATGAAGCAGTACTGTAATAGTGTAGAGGTCAGAGCATTCGCCTTACGAGCATTCATTCCCAGATATATGCAAATGAAGCAGTACTGCAATAGTGTAGAGGTCAGAGCATTCGCCTTACGAGCATTCATTCCCAGATATATGCAAATGAAGCAGTACTGTAATAGTGTAGAGGTCAGAGCATTCGCCTTACGAGCATTCATTCCCAGATATATGCAAATGAAGCAGTACTGTAATAGTGTAGAGGTCAGAGCATTCGCCTTACGAGCATTCATTCCCAGATATATGCAAATGAAGCAGTACTGTAATAGTGTAGAGGTCAGAGCATTCGCCTTACGAGCATTCATTCCTGGTTCAATTATCTCTCGTCAGTAAATTCCATTTCCATGTCAAATCACTTTTTTTTGTCATATAACCTACTAAATAATATATATTTGTGAACTGAAGTACTGCATTAAATGCAGATGTGAGGTGTCATTGTAATAATGTAAAATCCACAGATAAAAACAAGTGCCACATACAGTATCTGTACACATGAATCAGGGATACAAATCAAAGGTATAATGTGTAATGAATGATCAATCCATAGTGTGTCCAAATCCACCACCTTCCCAACAACCATGTTACATTTCTGTCTAAATTAATAAGCGAGAGTAAGCACTATTAAGCAGTAGTAAGCAGGAGTAAGCATACTTAAGCAGCAGTAAATGAGTTTAAGCCTGTTTGCGTGGGGGTAGGCAATGCACACACAGGTTAAGCAATATTGAAGCTAACCCTCTGTAAGCATATTTAACTGGAAATTAGCATTGCTTACCGTGGCGCAAACCCGCACAAACCCATTTACAATTGCTTAATAGTGCCTTAATCACTCTGCATCCAACAGCCGCTGTTCTGTCCAGCAACAAAAGAAACAGTCTTTGCAGTCTTGAACCCAGGACCCTGTACATTATAGTCACAGTAGTTAACCAGTAAGCCATCGCAGCAGTACATAAGACTAAGGTATCACCAAACAGATCATCACTATAGGAAAATCAAACTTAACGTGAAAGGAATCTATATACAGTTTTATGTTGTATAACCTACTACATAACATAAAATATGTGAACTGGAGTACTGCATTAAGTCCAGATGTGAGGTGTTATTGTAATAAAGTGTTGAAATCCCCTAATGTACACAAGGATCCCATACAGTGTACGTACACATAAATCATGGATACCAACATATATATAACATGTAATGAATAATAAATTGATGCCAAACAGCAAATAGTGTGCAAATGAAAAATTAAGCAACGCTAAGCATTGCAGAACCCTGCTAACTAGGTGTAAGCAATGTGTAGGCCAGCTAACTAAGTTTGCCCATTAGTATACCCCTTTAAGCAATGCCAACCTTAGGTAAGCAGGTTTGCCCATAGCTTAGCATTTTCAAAACCATCCAATCACAGCAAAGTACAGGAAATCAGCCCTATTTAAACCCCACATGCAGGAATACATCTCATAACTGGTTGCAGCTTCCTCCTGTAGGCACTATAACCAGTGTGGGAGAAGGAGTGCACTTCCGGGTGCAGCACTAGGGCATCCAGGAGTCCAAAGTCATGGCAGGACTCCTTGTTAAAGACCATGACCAGAGACTGCTGCAGGACCAGTACCAGGGTTCCCAATATAACGCAGAAGCCTGGGACTGTCTCACCTGTGACCTAACCAGTGCCACTGGCATATCTCGAACTGGTGAGCAGGTCAAGAATCACTATGCCAACCTGAAGTGGAGAAAGAGGGAGCTCTTGGATCAGTGGATCCAAGAGGCTAGGTAGACAGGTGATGTCCCAGCCATGTGTAAGTATCAGTCTATTACCTGTTTAATAATTGCCAGCTCATGTATATTATGGATAGGTATGGCTAAATATTCCTCTTCTGTCTTTGACAGAGGCAGATGAATGGGCTGTGAACCGGGAAGCTCATGCCTGTAGATTGCAGAGGTTGCACCGTGAGACAGGTTAGTAATACTCTTGCATGTACTGTCATTAGAAATAAATCTAAAAGTAGTAGAAAGTTAATTGCCAGTATAAAACCTGTATTGTGTATGACATGTACTGAATAAACCAGACTATATGGCAGGAAGAGTCTCATATAGGTTGTATGTAAATAAAAGGTTAACAGCCTGACAATAAAGGTCTAACTGCTGGACTGCTTGTGTTTACTCTGGTATCATATGGTAATGTAGTGTTGCAATTTCTTAATAGTACTTTTGTATTAAACACTGTTACCCACACTGTGCTACATAAATAAAATGTGAAGGAATGTCTGTATATGACTGTTGTAATCACAAGAGGGCATATTGTACAACTGAGAGAGACTTACACAGAAAATGATGAAACGATAGACAACATAATCCAAATAGCACACTCAACTGAGATGTGAAGTGTTGTATTTTTAGCACACAACCATGGTTCGAATCCTGGGAGTGGTAGTAAGCTGTATGCAGAATCATACCCCACAACTGTACAGATATTGTCAGAAAGTCCAGATAATTGGTGTAAGTCCCCTGCCTGTCACCCTGTACCCCTGGCAAATCAGTGGGATGATCCCAGAAGTTTAGGCAGCAAATAATGACATACAACTGATTGTCAGACATCATAACTGACAGGAATATATCCATAAGAACAAACTTGTCACTCTAGCAACTCATCAAAGTGTTATGAGAGTAATAAACAAAGTATGTCCCAACTCCACCCCCATGTTGTGAAGCTATGATCAGAGTGTGTGCAGTAATAGAGTGAGATGTATGTGCATAATAATAATGTGGAATCTGGTAATATGTGTGACAACATTCAGGTAGTGTTAGCAAACATTCCCCCACAGGTCTGTCAGATATAAAACCTGTGTCTAGAAATAAAAGATTGAAATCTTGGACTGGTACTGTTTAGTCTGGTATTGTTTGGGAGTGTTAGTGTTGCAGTATCTCTGACTAATAAAGTATTACTCATCACTGTCATCCAGACAGTACTACATAATAAAACTGTCAAGGAAACCCTGTATAAGAGTGTTGGAATTACAAGGTCAGATTGTAAAACCATGGGAGACTTATAGAAAGAATTCAGAGAAAAGATACACAGCAAATATCTATATAGCACACCCAACTGTGATGTGCACTGTGTTATTTTAGCACAAATAGCCATGGTTCGAATCCTGGGAGTGGTAGTAAGCTGTATGCAGACTCATACTCCTTGACTGTACAGATCTGTCTGGAATGTCCAGAGAATTAGCCCATATCTGCTGGCTGTTACCCTGTCCCCCTGGCATATCAGTGTGATAATCTCTGACATGTAGGCAGCATTTAATGTCATATAACTGACTGCCTGGCCTGTAAATATTTAGAAAATGTCTATGAAAACAAACCTGTCATTGTACAACTCACCAAAGGTTTATGAGGGCAATATTCAAAATATGCCCTGGTTTCACATGCATGTTGTCAAGACATGCCCAGAGTGTGTGCAATAAGAGATGGAAAGGTATGTGCATAACATCAACCTGGAATCTGTGCATATGCATACCACTACAGGTATACCAGGTAAGAGGTGTATACCGCAGGTAAAACTCAGTTCATGTATATAGTTGTCTACATCCTTACCACTGTCCAAACTAAGGCCATAGGGTAGTGTAATAATACCTGTAAGGATCCAGATCACAGCACTGACTAGGAAAGTAATGAGAACTACAGGGATATATGAGTTAATTGACATATTTCTCTCCTCCCCACCATATCTGCAACAATAAACTAAATACACAACTCAATCGGTATGTGCACTATTAAATCTACTGTTGGGACATATGTCCTATTGTTTGATAAATATTGAATTTTGTTCTATGCATGTGCCATGTTGAAATACTCCCACATTGGTGGCATGCTGCCATCAATGTACCTGCATGCTGTTGTAAAGGCCACTGTGGTTCCATATATGCATGTGTTCTGTTTGCTATGCAACTGTTCCATATGTGGTGTTTCGGGTTAGTGGGAATATCTATGCATGCTGTTATACCTAATCCTGGAATGTGTTGACTATTACTAACCCACATATGTTGTAAAATTGAAACACCATAGCACGTTTGGGAAGGCCAGTCCAAGTGGACCCCAACTGCATCAGGAAATGGGAATCCCCCCCAGGAGTGGGCGCAAACAGGATACTGTCACCCATCGTCAGGTCCAGGGTCTGGTTCATAGCAAGCTCCACAGGGAGTTTGAAGATCTGCTATGCCAGCTTGAGGGCCACGTGGTGCAACTAGAGGGTCAGCCTGCCCCTCCTACTCAACCCCCAGCACAGCCACCTTCGGGGCCATGAAGGTGCAGTGGTGACTGCCCATATGTGGGGACCTCAGTCCCACTGTTTCCACTAGGGGGCTCATGGGCTTCTGACTTCCAAACACCCCTCCCCATCCAAGGTGTTTACCCCCCACATGTGTCATATACCACCCCTGTATGTTGGCTTGTCTGTCTTGTCTGTTATCCTACCCAACCTACCTCCCCAAATACACCTACTATCCCTCCCCAACATCCCACTCTCACCTTAAAAAAAAAGGGCAATCTGTTCCCCCAAAAAAATCTCACCCCATACATAGCTGTCCATTTCTCACACATGACCACTGTACACATGTAATCTGGTCTAATTGGCTTCACAGCATATTATTGTTGTCCTCATCCATCTCAGGGATATGAGTGTCCACATCTACCTCCCAATCAGTACACAGCTGTTGCTGCAGAAGAAATGGGCAGCTATGGACCTTCTCTACACCCGTCCTGCACATCCCTAGCTATTTTCCCTACTGTCTTTCCCTCTTTGTATCCCTTTTTCACCACTTTCCTATCAACCCTTTTGCATACTCCACATTGCATACTCCTACTCTAATTTTACAATAGCTTTTCTTCTTTTTACTCTCTCCCTCTTCATTTTCCCACACACTTCTACAGCCTACTATCCCATAACTTTTCTCCTCTCCCCCTCCACTAAACTTTTCTCCTCTCCCCCAGAGTTAATCTGTTTCTCTAGCATTCCTATCCAGCTTTACTGCACTTGCTCTTACTTACCTCAGTTCCTACCTGAAGTGGCTGATACTTTTTCAGCAGGGCTCTTCTGCTCTTTTGCTCTATCCCGCTCCGTTCACCCTACTCACTCCACTCCCCTACCCTACCCCCAATTCCCACCCACCCCGGTGCTCCTACATTTATAGCCATCCCTCAATCCCTCCCCTTGGCAACACCCAAACCTGCAACAGCATAACTCCTACCTCTCCAACCCTTTCCCTATACTCCTCCCCCAATTTCCTCCTGCCCAGCCTACTTTCATCAATCCTCCATATCCCTATCTCCTCAAAACAATCTTAAACCACAAATGCCCTCTGTTACTTCCACAGCTCTCACCCCCATAACACTCCTCCTTATTCTACTTCCTCTGTATCATGCCACCTCTTATACAAACCTCCATGTACACCTTCCACCTCCACCTCCGTACCACAACCATTCAAATCACTTCCACAACATATACGCCTCTCTTACCCCCTTTCACCCCACCTCACTACTCTCCTTAAAACACTTCCAAATTCCTTCTAATTTATACAAACCTAAATCCACATCCCTCTATCCATACCTAACCAAACAAACTCCTAAAAAACTCATACATCTTCTCACATACCTCTTCTTAGCAGGCGACATCCATCCTAACCCTGAACCAAACACTTCTCCAACCCATAACCATAGTTCTAACAACATACCTACCAATAAAGACCTCAAATTCCTCACCATCAATGCCCAAAGCTTAACTAATAAAACTACCCTATTTCATGCCTGGGTCAACCATAACTCACCTCACATAGTAGCCATCTCTGAAACCTGGGTAAAACCACACATAACTGACTCGGAATTCCTCCCCCCAGGATTTCAATGCCTCCGATCTGACCACGTAAACAAAAGAGGTGATGGAGTAGCACTAATTTACTCTAATCATCTATCTATCACACCCTTTCCAAATCTTATTCCATCCTTTCATAATGCTGAACTAGTAATTGACATGCCAAAATTAAACAGCCATAAAATTATCTGCATCATCTCCCTCTATATCCCCCCTGGCAATAACACCAATACCTTAGAAGACTTCCTCTCCTGGACCTGCACAAATATAAAACAAGAAACGTACATATTGGGAGACGTAAATACAGACTGGCAAAAAGTCATAGACCCTAATCCCACCTTATCAATTAACCTATTCAACTTTACTCAGCTTATTCACATCATCACCAGACCCAACAAAACCAACCGCCCCAGGCTCAATCTTAGACTGGATACTAGTGTCCCACCCAGATAGAATCACTACATCTGATGTCACTCCCGACCCATTAGGAGACCACCTCCTGGCATTCACCCTTAGAGCCACCACCACTTCCCCTACCTCTCACCACCTCCTACATACCCGTAACCTAACTAACTTTAATCCCTCCACCTTCTCTGCCTCCCTTAAGCTCATCAACTGGAACCCTCTAAAAACACTGCCTCTTGATGAAGCCGTAGACTTCTTCAACTCTACATTCCTTTCTATCCTAAACTCCCTTGCTCCAACACGAACCAAAAGGGTTAAAGCCAAAACAGCACCCTGGCTTACAAAATCTACCAAGAAAATTATGCAACAAAGAGACAAATCTTGGAAAATCTATCTCCACCACAAACAGCCAGAAATGCTACTAAAATACAAACAGCTCTGAAACCTAGCCAAAAAACAAGTAATTAAAGATAAAAAATCCGACTACAACCACCTACAAATAAAACATACAAAAAACCCAAACAATTTTGGAACTCTATAAACACCCTCCTCAAGCCTGGGACCACAAAAAACCCTTGTCCTGACACCAGCAAATCTGACCTGGAAATTGTTGAACTATTCAATACCTTCTTCACCTCCTCCATTGCTGAGTTAACCAAAACCTTCCCAAATAACATCCCCCCACCAACCTCCTCCCAAGCTCCCACCCCACCTCCTCCCACTCCCCATATTTTCGAAGTTAAACCAGAATCCACCAACCTCATAAAGAAATTTCTCTACAAACTTAAACCTTGCACCAATGCTCCTGACAACATTCCCTCCTCCTTCTTAAAATTTGCCTCTGACAGTGTTGCTCTTCCTATCAGCATCCAGATCAATAGATCACTTCTTGAGTCATATGTGCCAAAACTATGGTGTTCTGCTTTTATTCTCCCTCTCCACAAAGGTGGCAAAAACTGTAACTTCTCCAACTTCCACCCTATAACCTTCCTCTCTCCCATCTCCAAACTTCTCTAAAAATGCATTCACATATAGCTCTTGCCATTCCTAACCGAACATCAACTGCTCTCTCCTACCCAACCTGGCTTCCGCCCAGGACACAGTACCAACACAGTCCTTCTCTCATTTTTAAACTCTATCAATTCGGCCCGAGATTCTGGTAACTTAGTTTCATCTGTTCTATTAGACCTTCCTAAAGCCTTTGATACCATCTCACACACCCATCTACTTAACCATCTATCTAACCTTAACATCTCGCCTAAAACTCTTTCCTGGTTCTCCAGTTATCTTTCTAACAGGTCCCAAGCTGTGAAATGGGGCAAATCCTCTTCCACATTCCTTCCAACACCCACAGGAGTTCCCCAAGTTTCCATTCTTGGCCCTCTGCTATTCAACATCTTTATTAATGATTTCCACAAAGCCATTCCCTTCACCAAATTTGTCCAATATGCAGATGACTCCACTCTCATCTGCTATGCCTCCAACCAAACTGAACTCAAGACTCTAACTCAATCTGCCTTCTCAACCACTGAAAAATGGATGCACCAAAACCACCTCTCACTAAACGCCAACAAAACTAAAATCCTCCTATTTTCCCCCCTCAAAATCCACCCACATTGACAAAAACTCATTCCAAATTACCAGCCTTGACAACTCTGTCATTGATATTGTTCCCACCACCAAACTCTTGGGAGTCACCATTGATGAAAACCTAAAATTCAATACCCATATCCAGCCCAACATCAAGAAAACCCACATAAAACTCGGCCTACTCTACAGGAATAATCGCTTCTTTTCTCCCTCTACTAGACTGACCCTAGCCACAACTTACCTTCTCCCATCCTTTCTTTATGGTGCTCCTCTACTTACTAATCTATATTCCACCCTTACCTCCAGACTAGAAGTATGCTACAACAAAATCTCCAGATTTGCCACTAAGGCAAAAGCCTCCTCCCACCACTGCACCTCCCTACTAACTATAAATTGGCTAGAACTCCCCAACCAACTAGACTTCCTCCAATTAGTCTCAGCCCACAAATTACTATATCAACCCACCAGCTGCCCTGCCTTATCTAATATCCTCCAACCTTACAGCCCTCCAAGACCCCTTAGATCCACTCACCAAAACCTCATCTCCATCTACAAACCAAAGCGTCCTGCTGGTCAGCTTCTAGTCTCCTTCACCTTAGCTAAAAAATGGAATGCCCTGCCCTCCACTCTGAGAGCTTGTGACAACCTAAACACCTTCGAAAGACTATTACATTCCTACCTGCTTCTTCACAGAAAATGTAACTGCACTCCTCACACCATACCTCCCAACCTCCCCCCTTCCTTCTCTCCTGGCTAACCTCCTTTCCCTTCAAACCTCTCCCTTATATTCTTACTATAAGTTATAACCAATCTCCTCCCAGCCACTCACTCTTATGTCT